>NC_049206.1:1793997-2021497 GCF_013347855.1 Anguilla anguilla
ACTGTGAGTGCAATATCTTACTCAGATTTACACAGACAGGCAAGCCAATCAGGCGCACTCTTTGTTGACGGGTATTTCCACTGGCTAGACTCTGTCCAGTCACTGAGATGAGTGGGTGTGCTTGTGTTTAAATGGAAGAAAATCTTTACGGCAGGGCAATAGTAAAATTGGGGGGTGGGCTAAGGAGGCAGAGAAGAGAGGGAAAGGAGGTGGGACAGAGAGGTAAGGGGGTGGGGCAAAGAGGGAAAGGAGGCAAGGCAGAGGGGTAAGGGGGCGGGGCAGAGCCTAAAAGGAGGTGGATCACAGAGGTAAGGAGGCGGGTCAGTGAGGTTAGGAGGTGGGGCAGACAGGTAAGGAGGCACGGCAGAGGTAAGGAGGCGGGGCACAGGGGTAAGGGGGCGGGGCAGAGAGGTAAGGGGGCGGGGCAGAGCGGTAAGGGGCGGGGCAGAGAGGTAAGGAGGCGGGCAGAGAGGTAAGGGGGCGGGGCAGAGAGGTAAGGAGGCGGGGCAGAGAGGTAAGGGGGCGGGGCAGAGAGGTAAGGGGGCGGGGCAGAGAGGTAAGGGGCGGGGCAGAGGTAAGGGGGCGGGGCAGAGAGGTAAGGGGCGGGGCAGAGAGGTAAGGAGGCGGGGCAGAGAGGTAAGGAGGCGGGGCAGAGAGTTAAGGGGGCGGGGCAGAGGGGTAAGGAGGCGGGGCAGAGAGGTAAGGGGGCGGGGCAGAGGGGTACGGAGGCTTCGGTAGGGGAGGTACCTGCTGTGGAGCTGGGTCAGAGACTCCTCAAACTGGTTCTGCAGGAACAGGTCCAGGGCGCCCATGCAGTCTTCCAGAGCAGCGGCCAAGGATGACCTCTGCAACCTGAGAACGAGAGGAAGTGACATCATAGCGATCAATCCCCTACTCACCCCCAAAAACAGGACGGTTTACATGCAGGCCATCGACACTGCTCGACGTGTTACTCAAGCAGATGAGGTTAAGTGTGATAGCTCAGGGGCACAGCATCAGCCCCCACCCCCCACACTGGGGAATCAGACCCACCACCACCACCGAGCTACAAGCCCAGAGCCCAAACCACTACAGCCCCCCCCCCCCCGCCCACGGCATCCCTGCGATTCCAGGCCTTTCCCTTGAGCAGATCCGGTTGTGCTTTAGCTCTGTGCTCTGAAGGCACAGTGCAGGTGAACCTGAGGTACTATACTGGACACACACACACACACACACACACATGCGCACGCGCACGCGCACGCACACACACACACACGCACGCACACACACACACACACATATGTACAGCAGAGCGTTATAAGGGACTGAATGCTGTGTTGTGTGGTTTTTGCCCATTTACTATTTACAGACCTGCAGTGCATTTTTAATGCTCCATGATCATTATGCTAAAAATCACCACTACAAAAATCTATATTCTCCACAGTTTGTTAGTCTCATTTAATTAAAACATCATTAATGACCTTTATCAGTCTTAAGACAAGTCATTGATAATAATAAGTTGTGCCTGCAGCCACTGTGAAGTCATCAGTAACAGACAGCAGCCACTGTGAAGTCATCAGTAACAGACGGACGGCTCTGTCTTTAGAGAGAACGACCCTGGCACAGGTCCTTCAGGGTAAACCTGCAGTATCACCACCTCTTACTGGAACACAACAGCAACCTGTTTCCTGTTTTTGCTCTTCCTCATAGACCTGTGTGCATGTGTGTGTGTGCGTGTGTGTGTGCAGAGGTGTGTGTGCGCGTGCACAGACAAGCCTGTTGTTAAACGTGACTCTTCCCCCTCAGTGACTGTGCTTTGTGTTCGCACTCGATCACGAGGCAGTGCTGCATGCTGCGCCCCGCCCCTGGTGTGGTGAGCGATCCACGCGCAGGTAAAAAGGATCGGACTGCTGTCGGGCACAGGTACGGCATGGCTGTGTTGTGGTTTGCACATCGGTGTGTCTGAACAACCCAGAATGGTACAGGCATGTGTGCTGAATAACGTCAGGGGGATCCATATAGTCTTATGAACACTAACACAGAGATGAACCCAGAGTAAATAGTCTTATGAACGCTAACACAGAGATGAACCCAGAGTAAATAGTCTTATGAACGCTAACACAGAGATGAACCCAGAGTAAATAGTCTTATGAATGCTAACACAGAGATAAACCCAGAGTAAATAGTCTGATGAACACTAACACAGAGATGAACCCAGATTAAATAGTCTTATGAACGCTAACACAGAGATGAACCCAGAGTAAATAGTCTGATGAACACTAACACAGGGATGAACTTGGATAAATAGTCTTATGAACACTAACACAGAGACAAGCCCAGAGTAAATAGTCTTATGAACACTAACACAGAGACAAACCCAGATTAAATAGTTTTATGAACACTAACACAGAGACAAACCCAGAGTAAATAGTCCTATGAACAATAACACAGGAATGAACCCAGTGTAAATAGTCTTATGAACACTAACACAGAGAGGAACCCACAGTAAATAGTCTTATGAACACAAACACAGAGATGAACCCGGAGTAGTCTTATGAACACTAACACAGGGATTAAGCCAGAATAAATGCTGTCATAAACTGTACATTCTGCCTAATCCTGAAACACATACACACAGACCCACACACACACTCACGCATGCACTCATGCACACATAGATGCTCATGCATTCAAAACCACACACACACCGTGTATTTTATAAATGAAGTCTTTATCCATTAAAACACTAGAGTCACAGGACTGAACCCAAAACTTATTGTGACTCAGGATCCCCCAAACTAACCCTGATCCCCCCCCCCCAAAAAAAAAACAGAACAGGACATGCCCCAGAATCACTCTGCCACTCTGTAAGTGTTCTGCCAAGAACAGGGCCTGGATCGAGCAGCTTGATCCCTCCGTGTGTGTGTGACGCAGTCCCCACAGCACAGAGCCCCCTCACCCCACCCCACTGCATGCCACTCCCACAGCCCGCTCAGGGCCCCCCCACCCCACCCCCTTACCCGCTGCACGCGGCCTCCTCTCCCCCGGACATTCTGATCGGGCACAGCCTGGGACAGTCCCGTACCTGCAGCAGGACCCTTTCCAACAAGGAAGGAGAACAGAGTGCGACTCTCTCTCTCTCTCTCTCTCTCTCTCTCTCTCTCTCTCTCTCTCTATCAGCAGAGCTTCTATATCTGAAGGGTACACACACGCGCATACACACACTCACTCTCTCTGTCACACACACATACACACACACTCACTCACTTTCTCTGTCACACACACACACACACCACACACATACTCACTCTCTCTGACACACGCACACATGCATGCACACACACACACACACACACACAGTTTGTCCCTCTCTCACACACACACTTTTTCTCTCTCTCTCTCTCTCTCTCTCTCTCCCAGTTCCTCTCCTGATGCTGCAGAGTTCTATCTTCACTCTGATTGGTGGATTTTTGGGAGCAGGCTGTTTTCAGGAAGAGTCCTGCCAAAATGCCCCAAAAAAAGGCAGCCAGAGTCCTGGGACATTGTTGGTTTTGACCAATCAGAAGAGAGATGGCACCATGCTGCAGCTTTGGGCCAATCGCAATTGAGATTACATCAAGCTGTGAATTCAGGGCCAATTAGGGCAAAGATCAGGAAGCTGAGTGTTTGGGCCGAAGACACGGGAGATCACAGAAGTGTGTGCTTGGTGGGAGGGCTGGACTTATCCATTACGGGCCGTAAGGCAAAGCTGTTAATCAATCAGCTCTCCTGCTCAGGGATGCTTTATGAATAGTGGCCCTGGAGCCGGAGTTATGGAGCGCAGTGTGACTTCATAACCGCGCGGTAACTAAGGGCCTCACCGCTGCAGCCCGGGCCTTCTCACCGCCCCGGGCCTTTTCACCGCCCCGGCTCGGGCCTTTCCACCGCCCCGGCGCGGGCCTTTTCACCGCCGGATTTAACCGAGGATTCAACGAGAGCCGCTAGGATACGACACCGGCGGAGGACACGGTATCCCAGGATTCCTTTGTGTCCGAGCACAAAAGAGAGAGAGAGAGAGAGAGAGAGAGAGAGAGCGGCCACACCTGCGAGGGCGTCGCCGTCGCACCTGAATGTGCGGAACAAAATGAGAGTGAGAGAGAGGGAGAGGTAAGACTCAGGAGGTAAGACCGATTGTCTGGCAGTCGGAGGGTTGCCGGTTCAAACCCCGCCCTGGGCGTGTCAAAGTGTCCCTGAGCAAGACACCTAACCCCTAACTGCTCTGGCGAATGAGAGGCATCAATTGTAAAGCACTTTGGATAAAAGCGCTATATAAATGCAGTCCATTTACATTTAGAGAGAGAGAGATGGAGGAGGAGAGAAACAGAGGTCCCTGGGGTAAAAGTGAGAGCTGTGTAGCGGCTTATCCCCGCACAGCGTCTCAGGGCACATGGCTGATCTGGAGTCAGTAAGCCGGCTCCATGTCCTGACCTCGGCCATTACGGACCGTAATCTAACACTGATCCCAGACCAGCGCCAGTGTTCATAAAGCATCTCAGGAGCAGGAGTACGGACCAAGAATCGAGTTTCCCCAGTCTGCGTCTTCACCTTATCGACCATGAAAGGTACACAGCGATATGCTCAACGCTAACTCAACTCTTACAGTGTCCATATGACTCTACCATGGCCAGACAGGGCTCGTATAAACTCTGCAGGAGCTGAACTGACACTGGACAGTTTACTGAGTGAAAGGTCAAACTGATCCCAGATCAGGCCATGTGTGAAATGGCGGGCCTGGAAAAAGAAAGGAACTTACTCTGAGGAAGGAGCAGGATCCTGGAGTTCATCGTCGGAGTCTGTCAGCTGTAACCTAGCGACAGGAGAGCCAGCCATTTTAGTGGCGCACACAACCAACACCAACACCTACACCTACACCTACACCTACACCAACACCAGCACCAACACCTACACCTACACCTACACCAACACCAGCACCAACAGCTACACCTACACCTATACCAACACCAACACCTACACCTACACCTACACCAACACCAACACCAGCACCAACAGCTACACCTACACCTACACTTACACCTATAGCAACACCAACACCAACACCTACACCTACACCTACACCGACACAAACACCGACACAAACACCAGCACCAACACCAACACCTACACCTACAACTACACCAACACCAACACCAGCACCAACAGCTACACCTACACCTATAGCAACACCAACACCAACACCAGCACCAACAGCTACACCTACACCAACACCTACACCTACACCAGCACCAGCACCAACACCTACACCTACACCAACACCAGCACCAACACAGGCACCAACACCAACACCAACATCTACACCTACATCAACACCGACACCAGCACCAACACCAGCACCAGCACCAACAGCTACACCTACACCTATACCAACACCACCACTAACACCAGCACCAGCACCAACAGCTACACCTACACCAACACCTACACCTACACCAACACCAGCACCAGCACCAGCACCAACAGCTACACCTACACCTATACCAACACCAACACCAGCACCAACAGCTACACCTACACCTACACCAACACCAACATCTACACCTACACCAACACCTACACCTATACCAACACCAGCACCAACAGCTACACCAACACCAACAACTACACCTACACCTACACCTACAACCCGAAAGGCTCGGGTTCGAGGAGAGCTCACCTGAAATCGGGGCTGACGGGGTCCAGCTCTTTGCAGTTGATGACAGCCAGCCTAAAAAAAACCAAAACAAAGCGATGCGTCTGTGGGGGTGTGGAAAAACAAAATGGGCCTTTTCCACAATATCCGCAATTCACAACATGACATTACAGCCATCAAGTGGACACTCCTATCCACACAATAGGGGCGACTTAGCTCAGGAGGTAAGCTCAGGAGGTGAGACCGATTGTCTGGCAGTCGGAGGGTTGCCGGTTCAAACCCCGCCCTGGGCATGTCGAAGTGTCCTTGAGCAAGACACCTAACCCCTAACTGCTCTGGCGAATGAGAGGCATCAATTGTAAAGCGCTTTGGATAAAAGCGCTATATAAATGCAGTCCATTTACCATCCATTTACAGCGAATTTCTATATATACCCATCCATTATCTAGCGGGGGTTTCCGAAGCCTATCCCAGCATGCATTGGGTGAGAGGCAGGAATACACCCTGGACAGGCCGCCAGTCTATCAGCAAATTACTACATATATTAGCAATGTATTTTCATTGTGTCCATTTGGCATGATTCCCTCCCAAATTTTGAATGTTCAGTCAGCGAATTGGGAGCCACGTTTGTGCAGCGATCCCCCAGCCTAGTTCCCTCTGCAGAATTTGCTTCTTTATCCACTACTTTTCACACGGCAGCACGCAATCTCACGCTCACACAGACCTGAGTGGGAGGACAACGCCTCAGGGGGTGAGCGGTATGGCAGGGGTACAAGGCGTTAGGGGTACAGCTGGGAAGGGGTGGGGTGGGATGGGGTGGGACAGGGTTACAGGTGGGTGAGGGGTGGGGCAGGTGCACAGGGGGTGGGGCAGGGGTACAGGGGGCACCTGGGGGCGTACCTGGAGGGAGATACAGAGCCGTCCTTTCTTTTGCCCACCGACAAGGAGTTCCTGAGAGAGGAGGAAGGAGAGCGAGTTAGTGGGCCGTAGAAGAAGCGGCGGCATAGCTCAGGAGGCAAGAGAGGTTGTCTGGCAGTCGGAGGGTTGCCGGTTCGATCCCCCGCCCTGGGCGTGTGTGGCATCATGAGAGGCATCAATTGTAAAGCTCTTTGGATAAAAGCGCTATATAAATATATAAATGCAGTCCATTTACCATTTACCAAGATGGAGAGAGAGAGAGAGACACAGAGAGAGAGATGGGGGTTCCTGTGAAACCAATAAAGCAATTAGCATAGAGGAACTGGACTAAATGTTCCTGCAAACGGAAGTTGAAAATAGCACAGAAATGCCTGGTGCCAGCATGGTTTACAGCGATACGCTGTGACACGTCTGCTCCTAGATGAGAAGATGGCGAGCTTCCTGGGTGAAGAGCGGCTCACGAGCGCCGGGTTCCTGCCGGAACACGCCTGAGATTACATGCCGGGGCAGAGAGCCTCTGCGTATCGGGGGCTCCTGGCATCTGGAACAGGCCTGCAGCCGGGAGAGCGCTCCCCGCTCACAGCTAAAGAACCGCGTGGAACCGTGTGGAACCGTGAGGCCCTCAGCCAGGAGAACGCTCCCCACTCACAGCTAAAGAACCGTGTGGAACCATGAGGCCCTCAGCCAGGAGAGCGATCCACGCTCACAGCTAAAGAACTGCGTGGAACCGCGTGGAACCAAGCCTAAACCGATTCCGCAACAGTTAGAGGGAGGCGACCAGAACCACGTAGCCTTAGTGCGGGACATTACATTACGTTACATTACATTACATTACGTTACAGGCATTTGGGGCGGCTGCACGGAATGCGCTCCCAGCCCGGAGAGAGGTGCGCTTCGTTCTCCGATACGGCGCTGTAACCGTGCGACCGTGCTGCTCCCCTGGGGGAGGTAACCGAACCCTGCGCCTCCTGCGCCTCCTGCGCCTCCTCCTCACCAAACCATCCGCCGGATAAAAGGAGGTGTAGAATTCACCCGCCACGGGTCGCCCTGAATGAAGGCTGGCTGGGATTTTCTTTTTTTAAAGAGTGAAAACAATAAAGAGAGGTAGAAATCAAGCGGGGGTTCGAGGCCCGGTCAGACCCCCCCCCCGACTCGTTTCACCACTGCTCTGGGGAGCCAGTGAGAGCAAGCGTCTGCGCAGACGCTGCAGCTGTGACCCATGGCTGCGTCCGCCCACGTCACAGAATGCAGAATAACCGGCTTCCCTCACACCTGCGTCTGGGCTGCTGGTATTTTTCTCTCTCTCTTTCATTTTTTTGTTTTGTTTCGTTTGTATTTTTTTTTTCCATTTCCTGATTTGAAATGTGTTTGGCACGGAAACTGCGCGGTTACTTATCGCTCCACGGTAAGCACCCAGTCGCATCAGCTGCCCTTTAAGGCCGCGCGTGCGTGAAATCGAGCCGTCACGCGTTCTGGCTTTTTCTTTTTTTAACGGAGGCCTGCTCTGCGCTGGAACAGCTCGTCGGCCAGGTGACCCAGCAAACGAAATCAGTACTTTTTTCCCTGGGGACGTGGCCATATCTCATGGGTGCGGGGAGTTTGCATAAGGGCCGTCCGTGACAACTGCGCTCGAGGAGGAATTTCTGTGACAAAGGCATCCTCGTGCGGTTCTTCCAGTCTGAGCTCAATGCAGATCGCTCAGTGAATACAGCTGACTAACCTCTTCTCTAGCAATGCAAACCACCGAACAAAAAGTATTATTATTATTATTATTAATAATAATAATAATAATAATAATAATAATAATAATAATAATAATAATAATAATAATAAATGAAGAATAGCTGGTGCAGTTCTTAGAGAGCTGGATTAGCTTCGTATTTAAAAGGCTACTGTGGTCCCTGTGATTGGCCCTTAGAGTGGATGCGATGAGAAGCTGTAAACTACGATGCCAGGGCAACGGTTTCAGTTGATATCACCAGTTTTAGCTTTCTTGTTTAAGATCGTCTTTGTATAAAATTACAGCATTTTCGGTTGTGACCCAATTATAATGCGTGTTGACAACATAGATATCAATCAGACCACAGAATCACTTATCCATTACTGATTTCTATAGAACAAGAAATGCTCCACAGACATCCTCTAAAACACTTTCTCAGCTACTTCAACCTGTGACTTCGATAATAACTATCATGCAACAGGCAAAGACACGTAGATAAGTCAATTAACTGTGACTGAAAGCTATACTCTGAAATAGTTTTATTTTTATTTTTAATCCTTACCGTTTGCTGTCATTCCCCTTCAGGCTGCGTCTTAGACCCGAGATGAAACTCATCGCACCTGGCGACACGCAGCACACCTGGATGTGTCCTGTCACTGGTACCGCCGCGCAAGCTGTCCCTTCGTCGTGCCAAACATTCGAGGCTCACCGGAGAGAGGACTGGATGCAGCTGAAGCGGAAGAGCAGCAGCCCCAGAACACCAGATCCGACACTGTCCTGTCAGCGCGCGTCAGGTTGTCCTGCGCGAAATAAGGAGTTCCCTTTTTACATGTGCGCAGGAATGTGTGTCCGCTGGCAGCCGCTGGGTCCTAGTACGTGACTGTACTATAATATTACTTTTTCGATCGCTTCGATCGAATTCAAACAGTTTATACTGCAAACTAGGCACCAGTAAATACAGTTGGGCAACTGGTATTGTGACGCTTTCTGTTTTGTATATTTTTTTCTGTGGGACGCTACATAGGCTACGAATGCTGTCTTACCCTAAACACTTTGATTTTGTGAATACCTAGTGCACACTCTCAAAACCCAGAGTTCGAGTGTATTTCGAAAGATAAACAGTACAGAATATAGAAGGTACTAATTAATTAATTATGTATCCCAGTTCATGTCGTTTTCTATTCGTTTGCGATTGTAAGGCTTTCAACCTTTTTCAAAACATTTCGACAGCTCACCCAGAGCATGCCCGAGGTTACTTCCTAGCGTTGTCAGTTTCTCTTAATTACGGTTATCCGTGCCTAACACGTGGCAAACTAAAGAGAAATACTTGTTTTCTAACCGGTGATAAAGTCCAACCGCAGGCGATGCAATGAGTTCATATTTCTGATGCGGTAATTAAAACGACGTGTGAACGCGTCTCCGTCTGAGTCGGGATGAGCACAGTAGGCTTGCACCCGCGAGGCATCCCACACCGTGACGACAGAGGATCATCCACGAAGCTCTCGCGCGCCCCCATCCGAATCTTCGTGCTGCAAGTGACAAATCGACAGGTATCCACGGTGCGGCGCGTAGACGCGAGTTTTTTCTTTACGGGCATCAGGTGAGCGCATACGCTGCGCAGACCCACGCATATCTTTCCGTCGTTGGGATATGGGCTCAGTGCACGTGGCCGATTTGAGATAGTTTACATGTACAACGATCTTCGTAGTACTCATTAAAATAGGCACAGTAGAATAGCAAGTGGCCTGGCGCACAGGTGAGTGCGCTAGAGTAATGTTAGGGGGAAAAGCCCGAGGTTTTTCCCAGGATCTACAGGGATTGCTGCAGGTGCACAGAGCAAACGACATCAGCTTTGGGAACAGAAACCAGGACCGAATGTAGCACAACACCACCATCCCAGCATGCACCAGGGAAAATATCAACTCCACGCAAGTCCAGTTAAAAACGAAAACAAGGAGAGTACCCCAGTGTTAGTTTTATTCATATTACTGTTCCTACTGTCCTGCAACGGGCACACCATTCCCGCAAAAACAATACAAAATACAAAAAAATATCAAAACGAATACAAATAAAAAAAGTCTGGGGATGGGAAAAAAAATAAAAATAAAACAAACAAAATAACAAAAACACTCTAATCTTAAATCTGGTTGGAAAACGCCTCCATTTTAATGTACAGCAGTGCAAAGTCACATTGGAATTAGAAGTTTATGAACAGGAACAGGACAAACAGGACAGACAAAACGAACAATCTACACACTCATTCAGGATCGCTGACAAAATGGGACACCACTTCCAGCCACGGGTCCACATCCTGTTTGGGTGAAAGGCCTCCACTTCCTGTTTGGGTGAAAGGCCTGGGGGTTGGTGAGGGTACGGGCAGATCAGGGCTTTCAGGTAACCAGTGAGGCAGGGGGGTGACCTTTGACCTCACCCCTCCCCAAATTCTCAAAGAAAATCAAGTGTTACCTGGACTTACAGGTAACACAGGTGTTAACTGCGGTGACTAACAGACACAACATGGATCTGGGGAAATTATCTTCCCCCCCCACCCCCCATCCCCTCCCATTATCTTTTTACTCTGGAATTCCATTTCATTGAATTTAAAACTGGGCAACGGGGGTGCAAGGGTGTCTTTACAGAACCGCGGGGCATCCTGGGAGATCACCACGGAGACGATCAGCAGGGCCGTAGTGTGAACTGCTACAGTGATCTGTGAGGTATAAGATGACGAAGCCAGAGCTTTAAATAAAAACCGACTACATGGCGACCCCTACATAATTCAGACTGAGGTTACACCCGAGATTTAAACCCTCTCTAGAAAGAGAAGAAAAATCAAGAAAAAAAATCTAAAAAGAAACGACACTACCAAGGAGAAACGCTGCGACTTTCCCCACGAACAGCGATGAGAGACGCGACTGGCCCCCGCCGAAATTCAGGCCCCGCCGCCCCCCCCCCACCCCCGACCTTTGACCCCAGACACTGGCGGCTCAGTCATGCTTACCTGGGCTTTGTTTTTGTCGGCTCGGTGGCAATTTAAAAAAATAAATAAAAAAAAAAACCCAAAAAAAATTTTTATTTAATGGGGGACCAAAAATAAATAAATGAAATAAAATAAATGCAGCCAACTCAGGTGTGTGGGTTAGCTGCACACTCCCAATGCGTAAAGGCCAGCCTGGCCTGTAAAATCAGCCTACAGTGCAGACCGTTACCCTCCCTCAACCCCCCCCCCCCCTCCCTCCCCCTCACCCCCCCAATAGCCCACGGACAAACAGGGTGCCTCTTTCCCCCGTCTGCGTTTAAAGCTCGTCCTTCAGGTTAGAGTCCGTTTCTTCCTCTTCCTCCTCCTCCTCTTCGTCCTCTTCCTCCTTCTCTTCCTCATCCTCGTCTTCGTCTTCCTCCTCCTCGTCCTTCGTCTCTTCCTTCATGGCCTTATCTTCCTCCTCGCGTTTCTTCCTCTCCTCTTCCTCCTGACTTTCCTTCATTTTCTTCTCTGGGTCCTTTCAGCAGAAAGTGGTTATTGAACACGATTACATCATCATCACTGCATACACTGCTTTCATCACATAAAGCACAAAGCAGTTTAGACAGGAATACAACCGTAGCAGGCATTTTATCTAGAGGGCGGAGCCTGTAGCTTAAACCCAGTAGGGAGTTTAGATAAGGGGTGGAGCCTCTGGGATAAATGTAGCAGACAGTTTATCTAGGGGGCGGAGTCTATAGCATACATGTGGCAGGCAGTTGTCTAGGGGCGGAGTCTCTGTAGGTCCGGTTTAAATCTGACGGCTGTTTTCATGCCGTGACTCACCTTGGTTAGGCCCCAGGTCTCGTTCCCCACCTCCTCAGCAAGCTTTGGGTCGTTGGTTATCAGGAAGTTGTCAAAGATGGTGCCAGACTTCACCTGAGACACCATCACATTTCTTAAGCTCAAGAACACACACAAGTCTAAAACAAGCACAAAAAAATCTGACAAAAGTCACTCCAATTATTGTTATTATTATTATTATTATTCCCACTCCTTCAGGCCCATATCCATTTCTGGATTTCATTCTAACTTCTGCTCTTTATCATTTCACCAGCCCAATCAATCATGTGACCCAGCATTCTAATGGCAGCGTACGACTTCCTGTGTCCAAACATATGATGTTACTATTATGAGTGAACTGCTGCTGTAAAAATCATTAACCAGCTAATTGAGGCAGGTTAATTGGTAGAAAGACCCATACCCACGCACGCACACACATACACACACTCGTGCACATGCGCGAGCGTGCACACACACAAACACACCAGCCCTCCAGGAATAGGGTTCCCCACCTGAGTTAACCCTTTAAGGTGTGAGATCACGAACATGTGATCAGAATGTTCTTAGCCGAACACTCTAATGCTGATGTAACAATCACTGCTGGTAACTGAGAGCAACGGAGTTCTAGGACACTGACTTCAAAGGATAAAAGGGACTGCCCCCTACCTGCCACAGGTCCAGGCCGATGACTCCGATGTCGTCGTACTTGTATATCTCTGAGTCTGCCTTGTACTCGGGGTTGTCGATTTCGGGGTGAACCCACTTCCCCTTGAAGTTGGGGTTGTCGATCTGCCTGGGCTTCCATTCGCCCTGGGAGAGGACACATTCCGTGAGGAGTCTGATCGCCTGTCGCTAAGCAGGCTGGGCAGAGCACGGCGGCACTGAGGCTGGCAGCACAGCAAAGACTACACTACCCATAATTCCACTACCGCACTACAAAACCCTGTCATTGCAGTTTGGAGTTCTCAGAATGTGCTTTGCATTTACAACCCCTTAACTCTGTTAAGCACATGCAAATACAACAAGATCATTCACTGTAAAACACACACACACAGACACAGGTAAAGCTACGTTCAGTTTATACAAATGAAATACTCAGTCTTTACAGTCCACAGTACACAAACAGAAAAAACAAAACAATGGCTGTTGAATTCTCAGCCTTTCGGACACACGGGCAGAACGGCCATGTTAACTTGCTCCGAACTGCAGGTTAGTTCGGCCTCTGCGTGGCTCGCCTAGTTTCGGTCCAGTCCGAGATCCAGCCGATCAACTCAAATTTGAAGTGAGGAGGAGAACTGGGTTCACAGGTCACTACAGGAACTAAGCTAGTCCAGGCCAGTGGCCTACGGACTACATTACCCAACATGCCCTTTCACCACCTCACGAGCCCCACCTTGTATTCTGGGTTTGTGATCACCGGGGGCTCCCACTCTCCATCCATCTCATCGTCCCAGTCCTCCGGCTTCTTGGCGTCAGGGTCAGGGATGTGCTCTGGTTTGTCCCAGTCCTGTCAGAGGGACACACGCAGACATTCAGCCATTCACTCGCTCACTGTGTCACTGACTCCATTTTAAGGCGACGCTGACACACTGCACAGGTAAGGGGGAATCACACTCACACACTGCACAGGTAAGGGGGATCACACTGACACACTGCACAGGTAAGGGGGATCACACTGACACACTGCACAGGTAAGGGGGATCACACTGACACACTGCACAGGTAAGGGGGATCACACTCACATACTGCACAGGTAAAGAGCACAGGTAAAGGGATACAGGTAAAGAGCACAGGTAAAGGGCACAGGTTAAGGGCGGGGGCTCAAACTCGCCTCTGGCTTCTTGTCATCGGGGTCGTCCACCTTCTCCCGCTCGTCCCAGTCCTCAGGCTTCTTGGCGTCGGGGTCCTTGATCTTTTTGGGGGGCAGGATGTCCCAGTCCTCCTCCAGACTCCCCGACTCCACCTTCTTGTTGTCGATCTTCACCTCGTAGGTGTTGTCAGGGTTGATGATCAGCGTGTACAGGTGACTGTACTCGTCATCCTGGAGACAAAAGAAAAAAACACCCCAATCAGGATCGGCGGTGTGAAAAGCAGTGGCTGGGGTTGGGTTGGGTCGGGGCCCTTTGGTGCGAGACTCACCTTGCATCGAATATCTTTGTTGATCAGGTGGTTCTTCCCCGCGTAACTCAGGATCACGTGCACCTTCTTGGTTCCGGGGCCACAGATATCAGGACCTGGCGGAGCGAAGAAGAGAGAGAGCAATAAATCTACGGTAATAAAAAAAAAAAAAGAAAAGATGCTGCGAGGCTCCGGAGCGGGGAGCTGCAGCCGCCGGGGTGTGCATCCCGGGCCACGGCTTCGACGGCACGTCCGTGCGCCACGCACCCAGCCGAAAGTGCCACGGCAACAAAGAGGCAACCATGGTAACCTTTTAAATCCAACACTGCCACAGCCGCCCAACACACACCCAGCCGCCTGCTGGGACGATTAACAATCGGTCGGTTAACGTTAATGAAGCTTACGCGTTACATTACTGCCATTTTAGGAGACACTGCTAGCCAAAGCAACTTACACAAACATTTGCATTTTCAACATACATAGTATCGAATTATACAGCTAGATACATACTGAAGCAATGCAGGTTAAACACCTTACTGAGGGGCACAATGGCAGAGTCCTAGCCGGGAATCAAACCTGCAACCTTTAAGGCAGGGGTGGACAATACTGGTCCAAGAGGGCTGGTGCATGAGAAGGTTTTTGTTTCCACCAATTACGCTGAGCAAATCAGCCAACTGGCTGTACACACCAACACGGCTTCACTCGTAGATTAAAGCTTTTCACATAGGGACACAAGAAAGGTCTTTGGCTGTCATTCATGCACATACACAAGAAATGTCCTAAAATCTCAGATGGCTTAAATGTTAGGGCTAATGAACTATTTAAAGCCAGAAGTTGGCATGGAAACCAGAAGATGTACAGCCCTAGCTGACAACCTCAGCTTTAAAATATAAGCTCAGCTCCTTAGCAGTCATACTACACTGCCACCCATGACCTGGAAGCTCAACCTTGATCAGTTTAAGAGGGAAAGACACCTCCGGCAGCAGCCTAGGGAGCTACGCACGCCTACCGAACATGATGTTGTAGTGCGAATCCCCGTGCATGTCCTCCTGGTTGAGGTCGGAGGGGAAGAGCTTGACGTAGCCACCGCCGCAGTCGATGGTCTGCTCGTGCTTCACGGTGAACTGCACCACCAGCGGCTTTCCCGCGTTACTGAAGGCCTCAAACCGCGCCGAGGAAGAGTAAAAACGGGCGTCCTGGCTGGTCTGAAGACCTGGGAGGGAGGAAGAGGCACGGATCATTTAAAGAGATCATGACAGAAGGATCGGGAGAAAGACCGGAGAGAAAACAAGGGCACAATGAGAGATGAAGCGAAAGAAGTAACTCGGCAAAGGGAGAAAGATTGAGAGAAGCCAATTTTATTCCAAGTTCGATATTGTATTTTTCTGGCCTCGGATGACGGCGGTCTTTGAACCAGTGTCCGAGACAGGAGAGTCGAATTTGCCTCGCTCCCTTTTGGGTTTTGCTACATTTAACATAAGCCACAATATAATTTTTGAGCTTTGATCTGGACTGGTTATATTGCAACCAGTTTTTCCCCGCATTTCTCCCCATCGAATTTTATTAGTTTTGCGTTTATGTGCATATATTTTTACCTTTGTCTTTTTCCGCATCTCCGTAAAATTTCCCCGCTGACAGAACAAACTTTCCATAGTCCGACTTGTGCTTTGATTCCAGCCACCTGGTCTCCCACGCATCTGTAAACATATAAAGGCCGTTCACCTTTCAATCACTGCCAAAAAGGCTCTGTGCACAGCAAAGACCTTAATATGAGATGCGAGTAAATGCATCATCGCTAACTCACTGAGCCGGGCATAAGCAACTGTACCACCAGCTAGCATCTGCAACTGTAGCAACTGTGTTGCAGATTTTAACTTGCTAGTCACATCAAGGGGCATTTCCTGAACTACTCATCAAATACCACTAGCCAGCAACAACGTCCCCCTATGGTACAGGGACAGACAGTTAGCCAAATGATAGGTCTAACAATGTCCACCAACCTAGAGAACTAGCTAGACAGCCATTACTAGCCACCAAATTAGGATGTACCTTGCTGCCTCCGCAACATTGGTTAGCAAATTGTTTAGAAATTCAATTTAATTGGGCCATGCATGTAGGCTACTTTATTTCGCACTCATGCGAGGGTAATTACCTGGTTAGAAATCTAGCTGCCTAAATATGCATGCTCGAATTACAAACGTATAGTGTTATATAGAGCTAGCTACCCTGCTAGCTGGCTATTATGTACAGTATACAATTAGCTAACGTTAGATTGTACTCCTGTTCTTACGCACCACTCTACCGGCTTGCATGCAAATACTTGTAACAGTAGCCAGACTAATATTATTGTACAATAACGTTAGAATTTTTATTTATGGAAACCTACAGCTGGGCTGCAGAGAAATTGAGCTTACCCCCGTCTTCGAACTGCTCCCTGAAATACACTGTAGATTCTGCACATACCAGCGCAACCAATGATGCCAGCACCAATATCGTCCTCATGATTGCGCCAAATATAGCTACGTATTTAGCTACAGCAGCGTATACTTCAGTGTCTTACAACGATTATATTGTTTGTTTTGAGATGTTATATCAATATAAATAAATTCTAAAATAACACGCTATAGTTGTGCAAACCCGGTCGCATTACATGTACCGGTGACCACTGACATTGGCAAAGAGAAATCTCCTCTCCGCTTACTACAGATGTCCAAGTTTCATTGGCCAGTGGCGCCATTAGGCGGGGCTACGATGCCTCAACCAATGAAATGATCAGCAGAATCCGGGTTGTGCAATTTTATCCAATCCGCGCTGACCACGCATTGAACGGTCACGTACTTCACCCTCCCACGTCTGATTGCCCAGAGCGCTGCGTATCTGTACCCCGAAAACTGACACGTCCGAAAATGAAATTAAATGAATAATCAAAAGAAATAAATACACAATCAAAATAAAGCCCCAGATGACTGGCAAGTTCTTATGCATGTCCCCTTAAAAAAAAAACAAAACACAGCGATCGTTGCAAAAAGCTCGGTGTAGTTTTCAAGCGCCGCTCTTAGGACAACTGGCTAAAATGGGCGAGTGGTCATTAAATAGATTCAATTACTATTCAACACTAGAGTTAGGAGTAGAATCATTGTGCAGTATCACCACGTTGAAAATGGATCAAAATAAAATTGATACAAGTTGCTCTTTAATAAAAAGAATCTGTAAAAATGCATTGTAGAGCGAGATCGCCCCATCTAATCACAGAAGTCAGGCACCTAGAGAAAAAAACGCTATATGACTGCAATTGTAGGAAAAAGTTTCTTCAAGGATCATAAAACCCAATTACATTAGGAGAAAAAAAAATCCATGGCACTCAAACATAAGATGAGTCACCTTGCTGTATTGGACTGGATTAGATTGGACACTTCCAGCAAACTCCACCAGTCCAGCAAATCACCGATAATCAGCCTATGCAGGTCATGGCTGTGCAGTCAGGGTTCCCCAAACTCAGTCCTGGGGGACCCCTGCATATGCTGGTTTTTATTCCAAACACAATTGCAATCCCAGAATTTCAACACGCTTGCATACTTAGAGGGAGCATTTACCCTCTAAAGCCACATTGTCAGAAATAGCTATGCATGCCACAGAAAATTCCCACATTGACACTGTGCTATAATGCAAAAGATTACACAAGAGGGTACATTTAACCAATAAAATTAGACTGGTGAACATTTGCCCACTAAAACCAATAACTAACCAGGAAAATAAACCACTAATTGATAGGTGACATGACATAGGAAAATGACAAGCCAAACCTGCACTTTTCATTAAGAAAAAAATTAAACCTATCTTCAGTCTTTAGTTACCCATCTTTATGTAATAGTTAATAGCACAATATGAACCCAGGAATTTTATTCATATGCCAGGAATGGGTGTGTGTGCCAAGTTAGAAGAGCTCATTAAAATTCTTAATTGAAACTGGGGTAGGAACAAACCAGCAAAAATGGGGGACATTACCACCAGGCCCCCCAGGAGGGGAAGACAACTCCCAGAACTGTAGAACAGGGACCGAGAAGCAGAAGGGAACGCCTGCAACTGCCTTGCATCTCAAACGCAAGTCCACTGCACTTCCAGCTCCATTTAGGACACCAAATCTTTAGGACTGAATTTAACAAACCGATCAAGTTTCAGGTGCGACTGAGGGGCAGGCATTTTAGACACTAAATGAAGAGCAATTAAAAATGAGCCTCAGTTGAGCACTGTGACAGTTCAAGTTCAGATCAGACTGCAGTCAACCATCCCAGCTAAAAACAATTATAAACTAGAATTTCATCAGCACAGCAGATACCATAGCCGTGTTCAGCTCTTAAACCTGAGGTGTTCTACAACGGCTGTGTCCATTTCAGGGTAACCAACTTCTGTCTATTTGTGCTCAATTTGATCAATGGCTGCTTAAAGGCAGCTGACCACAGGTTACCAGAAACTAACCTACCCACCCAATTAACAGCATGCCTGACTGCAGAACTGCTGCATCAGTGCTCAAGTAAACTCGACCACTTCCCAAACAAGCCAGTGAATAGAAATGCCAACAGGAGGCAGAGCCCATTTCAGTGAATTTGACAAATCAGAAGAAACACCCAAGGCATTTAAAAATGGAGTTTATTCACTTCACGAATGCAACTGACATTCAGTGTGCAGGATGGACCGGCACAAGGAGGGCTGACTGTTCCCCTCGTAGTCAGAGAACAGGCGACTCCAGACCTGAAAGGGAACGGGAATTCAAATTAGCCAAGACAAGAGCGCACAAACGAACACGTCCTGAATTGCACGAGATCAGAATTCTTAACTGTCATCAACTGCTCAGTGAGAGAGTTCAAGAGTAAGATCATCATTTGCGCAGAAACGTGGCCAGGGACTGCTCGACCTGGCATTAACAGACTGGCTTAGAACTCGGCATCACAAAGCGCAAACCATCCTGAACAGAGTCCACCCAAACGGCTCAAGCCCACAGGCAAAGCATTCTGGTCCAGGAATTGGGCAGACCTGCATCATGCTGGACCCTGAATTCCAGCATTCCAACATTTACACCCAGTGGGTGTGAAGCAGCCATTTTAACTGCAGGTGGCACTGAACTTTAGTCGGAAGCCATTTTAAGGTTGGACCAGTGGACTCCAACCTTGGTCATGGAGAGCTACAGGGTCTGCTGGTTTGTGTTTTCACCTTAAAATCAGCACCCAATTGAGACCCAAGACACCAGGTGAGTTGAGTTCATGAATCAATTGGAGCAGTTGATTAGTCAAGTGCAGAGTCACTATGAAAATCAGCAGACCCTGTAGCACTCCAGGACCAGGGTTGGAGACCACTGGACTAGAGTCAATTAAGTTGAGCACTTAAGACTAGGGGGATACTGTGTGAAGGGTAAGGTGAACCAAACAGGGTTCAGTCGAGCTCAAGTACAGATTCACTCGGACTCTGATCACAGAGCAGGACTGCAGTTAGCTGGGTAACTCCACAAAGTAAGCACCAGAAACCTCCAAATCCAGAACATGGACATGGGTAGAGAGCTGGTCCAAGGCAGTTATCCAGCTAACCCGGTAATCCTACTCTGACAGACACTAATGCTTTGTGATGTCAACTTCAACCAGCCAATCAGAACAGTCTGCTTTACTGACCTTGCTCTGGGCACACCCTCCAGGGTCCCCGATCGGCTGCAATGGGAAGAACAATGAGATTAGAACACATGCGAGCCCGAGACCAGCAGCCAGGGCAGAGTCGCAGCGTAACCTCAGAGATTATGGAACGGTAAAGGTTTATAATCAGCAGTCTCATTTGGCAGAATCTTTTCATCACCGGTTATGCAGAACGTTGCAGGTCACCCTGGTTAAACAAACCCGGTGCCTCTCATTGACCATTACAATAGCAGCCCTGTAACAGCAAAGAGCTTACCGGAGAGAACAGCCGCAATGAGTTATGACCTCCAGCCACCAGGGGGCTCCACCTGAGGGAAGAGCACAGGTGGTTTGGTACAGTCACAGCGCGTCAGCTTACATGCAGCAGCGACTCGATCTCAATCAGAAAAGAAAGAATCCTCAACAAGATCAGAGACCTGATTCACAAAATACATCACTTGAGACCAAGTCTTTCCAAGATGGCTGCTGTGCCACCTTTTTTTTTTTTGGGGGGGGGGGGGGGGGGGGGGGGGGGGGGCACCATCATACTAAGGAATTCCACAAACCACACTTACCTTAGAGGTTCACAGCCAGCCATGCTCCTCCCGCCTGCAAGGTAAAGAAACAGCGTTACCACGGTTACGCGACGGCCTGTGAACAGGTGGCCAGGGTGGCCGATCCGTCAGCTAGGAGCGAAAGACAATGCTGTTTGTTCTTCATGGTTAGTCTGCTGAACTATGCGGTCATCATCGGATCTGCGCCCTTTTCCACACCATACCGCTACACTGACCAGGCCCGAGAAACTCACCAATCATGGCGCAGTTGCGCTTGCCGCCTCATTGGCTGCTCATCGGGCTGGGCGGAGCTGCACGGCAGAAGAGACAGGAGGTCAGTGGCTGACCATACCCCCTGCCCCAAACACCACTCCCCTCCCCCTAAGGGGGCAGAGCACCGTCTCAGGTAAAAGGTTTGTCTTTTCAGGAGTATTCAGAGAGATTCCCATTGTATTTAACAATCATCCTCGACAGTGCAGGAAATTCAGTGCAGTCACATGACGCAGGACCCCATTTTACTTCAAGATCAGCATTATCAAATTATTCAACAGGCCTGCCCAACCCTGCCCCTGGAGATCTACCATCCTGTAGGTTCATCAACACTAACAAAGCACACCACATTCATACAGCTAGAGATCTGCTGCTAATTGGTAAAATCAGGTGTGCCAAATTATGGTTAAAACGAAAGCCTACAGGATGGTAGACCTCCAGGAAGAGGGCCTGGGCAGCCCAGATTTAGAATCAGTTCCACAGTCTGAACTATAACCATGTTGATAAATCACACAGCCAGCCACACACAGCATAAGATGCCCAATATTTACCTTTGCGTGCTGCAGCCCACGGAGTTGATTCACCTGCAGACACAGGGGGAACAGCTGTAGTCGTGGTTCATACCGAGCATAACTGAGCCTGGTAGGCTCCATGCCTCAGATTGAGTTATGGTGGTTGCATCTCTCATCATTCTTGCTAGTCAAGAGTAGCAAATAGGGGTCATCATTGTGGCACAGAACATGTGGTGTATAACACCAAACAGGGTGCTTAAGAGCATGTCTACAGCAGATTGATCTGTGACTGGTCCAAATTTGGACAATAAAAAGACCTACGATCAGAAATGGCAAGAATCCTGAGTGGGGCCTACCTTTGACAGCATCATTTGACCTACATCTTCAACAGCAGCATCTCAGTTGCACTGTAAGGGACAAATGCATTTTAGGGCGTTTCACACTGCACCAATCGGCCAAACTGATTCAAAGTAACTCCAGGCCTCAGTGTCAGAAGTTGTCAGAAAGAGTTCTGTCCACTACTCTTATATTAACATGCATCATCGGCCTTGCTCGAGATTAAACACGGTAAAAAATGAGCGGGAAACTCACCCCATTCAGACAACTGCAGTGGATTCCTGGCGGACAGAATCTGACCAGCACACCCACGGCAAGTCACGTGGCTGAGGAATTGCCATAGTTGCAGACCATATACACTCCACATCTGAAGGAAATAGGCAAAGTGTACGTTCGTTATAATCATTTAATATCGCCACGTCTGTAGCATCAAGTTGAGTTGCAGTCGATATAACGTCCGATTTCCAAACAAGTGCATGCTCAACTTGCAATATGTAAACTGACACGTGAAAGCGAGCGTCATTTCGGCATACGGTCAGTTGCTAGCTTGCGCCATGCGACGTCAGAAAGGTTGGCGTTTCATCATTATCACTCAGATGTCCCTACCAACACATTTTTCATCATTCAAAATGGCGCAAGTAGTCTCACTTGAGGCTGAACGAAGACCAATTTTCCGGCCTATAGGCTTTACAACAATGGGTACTGCGACTTTAGGAGTTCCTGGTCTAACGTTAGCCTACAGCAATAAAATGCATGTTGCGTAACTCCAAAACCCCGTGTACAATTACCCGCTATGTACTTCACGACTTTATAAAATAATAATCACCTTTAATGTTTCGGTTTAATTTCGGTTGGAACCATTCCCTATCGGTACCAGCAACCGGATACCTCTGCGCTCAAGGAAAGTAGTACAGGCATAGCTAATGGTTAACGTTCGTTTGCAACTGCGATAAAGTTGATTTCGCATCGATTGCACAGCCTCTGGGAACTTAACGTCGCTGCACAAAACCACTCAAAAGCGGCCTAAGCGCGCCTTCGTGTTACAAGACCACGAGACCCCGAATGCCCATACTAGCAGTTTTGAAACCAGGAGGGTCATCAAAATGCTTCTGAAAAACCAAAAATGTACCATCGCACACAAAAGTTCAGAGTCCATCGAAAGCGTACACTAAAAATAGAAAGGCCCAGGTTAACCAAGTGCCATTCAAGACATGCCAACTCGTATTCACGTGTGCTGAAATGCAGTAAATTAGATAGCACAGTTACATCGATAACCCTCTAGCTAAACTAAAAAATGCTTTGAATAAAGTCTCCAATTAAACTATATTAGCTTCTCCAGCTAATCGCCCATACGGCACACGTGGTGTAGCATACAATTGGTTTGCTTGCTATATAAATCAGAATAAAGCTAGATAGCCTTACACCAGGCATTTTCACAATTTCAAATACTGTTCTCTTCCCCTCGCTCCTTAACAATAAAATTTGAAGGAAATAAGTGGTGCAAAGCAAGAGAAGAAATCCAGCATACCTACTACCATCCCCATGCAGCCAAAGAAGAACGCCAGACGTGGGGCTGCTGACTTTATAGCGAGCGTTTCCCATTGCCTCATGGGAAACTTAGTCTTCTTCTGTGGTTTAATGGCAATCGTATAGCCCGTTTTAAGTGAATTACCGCCACCACCTGGACAGGAGTGTGGAGCAGTAGATTTGGCAGAAAAATGTAATTCTTTTGACTAAACAGGTTTCCTTTGTTACCTTCATGAATATTTTGTTTGATGACCGTCCTAGAAGACTGTCCAATGATATACAGTGTTTCCATTAATGAATTATATAAATAAACAATTTGTTTCTTCATTGTATGTTTTACATAATAAATAATACACGTTCCACTGATTCCGGTTCATGGCATTCATTCATTATCAATACCCGCATATTCTGGGCAGGGTCGTGGGGGGTGCTGGAGCCTATCCCAGCATGCATTGGGCGAGAGGCTGGAATGCACCCTGGACAGGCTGCCAATCTGTTGCAGGACACACACACCATTAACTCACCATTCACACCTGGGGACAATGTAGAGTACCTAGTTAGCCTACCTGCGTGTCTTTGGACTGTGAGAGGAAACCCATGCGGACACGGGGAAAACATGCAAACTCCATACAGAAAGGCCCAGCGTGGAGCCTATCCCAGCGTGCATTGGGCGAGAGGCAGGAATACATGCTGGACAGGCCGCCAATCGATGCAAAGAGGATTGTCCCAAAAATCCACAAATACATGCAAGTGACAGGCCATGCACACACAGTATGAAGCAGCTGTATTGGTCTCTGTCTGCGTTAAAAAAGAGCAGCACTCTGGAGTGATTACATTGGTGAATTTATTGAGATTTATTGTCATCATGAGGTCACAAGTTTCATTCATCATGAACTGCTGCAGACTTGGATCTATATTTTTTAAATGATTAAATAAAATTTATCAGCAAATATACTCATTAATCTTGTCACAGTGAAAGAAGCAGTCTGTTCACCTGATCCTTGCCCGCAATCCCACAATGCTATTCTACTCTTACAGATACCTTCAGTGGACAGATCTGCAGAGACTCAGGATTAAAGAATGGAAACACTCTCTCAGTGAAGGAGTGTTTAAAAGTGTAGAAAGGGGTGTTGTCTCTGGGGTCAGAGAATGACACCTCCCCCCTGTCCCAGTCTAGCTGCACTCTGACCCTCTGGGGTTTCCTCTGCACAGTGAGGACTGTACGTGGGGAGGATAGAGCTTTGTATTCCCCTATGCACAGCTCTATACTCCACACTCCTCCTGCTGGGCTCCAATTCACAGCCCCTTTCCTGCTGATGGACTCTTTAGCCACACCCAACGCCCAGTAACTTTCATCCCCCACTTCTACATCCCAGCAGTGTCTCCCTGAGCTGAATCCCTCAGAGCCCAGCACACACCACCGCCCCGTATCAAATCTCTCTGGATTATCAGGAACCTGCTGTCTCTCATCACTGAGTCTCACGCTGGTCAGATCCTCAGACAGTAAGAGATTAGGATGCGCTGTGTTTGGATCCAGAGTCACAGGAGCTGAAGGGACAGAGAATGAGACGTCAGCACTGATCTGCATAAAGAGAAACCGTCAGACACAATGGGCTCCTAATGATATAAACTGAGTTTTACAAAACCAGTATACGGAACCATTATAGCCTCAAATACACAGTACAGGCCCAAAGTATCAGGCCACCATTGTTTTCGGCTAGGTAAAGAAGAATGTATTTAATATATGCACATTTAATGAATAACAAACCAAAGTACAAATATTTTTTGCTATTTCTACCAACAATAACTTAAAAAGTTGGCTTACAAATAATCTTAGACAACACTTTAAAAAATTTTTGCTTATAAAAGCAGGGACTACCCCTGTTTTCTTCAGTTCAGGCTTATGCATCTTGTTGTCTGTAGATACTGAACTCTTTCTGTAGAAATAAATTCTATATCTTATATGGATATACCTCGCCGTGCTGGTTATTCTAAGGGGAGAAATTACTCTGCTGAACATTGGGAAGCAGGTGGAGGGGTGGGAGAGCCTAACACCCTTAGCCTGTAGTGCCAGTAAGCCCCGCACATCTAAGCCTAACTCCTTCTTTGCCGTAGTAGTGCAAGTAAAATACGCACCAGCATTTCAAGCAATATGGAAAAGAAAGAGTTAGGCTTAGATGTGTTGGGACAAGTAAACGTTGTGACAAGAACGTTTCTTTTGCTAGAGACCAAAAGATATTTGTCTACTGCCTCCTGATCGGCCTGGTCATCTCCTGTTAACATTACTGGCCATCAGCTGGACCTTGCTGAGTGTGTACTGAACACTGCACCTGGAAATATTAAGCCTTTTTGCAATTTCTCACTGGGAATAACCTTGCCACAACATGCTTATTTGGCTCTGCACACCTAAGCCAAACTCCTTCTTTGACATATTTCTTTCAGATTTACTGCTTACAGAGGGATCTTACACAGACAGGACCAATATGACTCTGACTGGCTTTATCAGCTTGTGGAAATGATGCTGAAGATTCCCCCTGTACAGTGACAATGTGGAACTCCCTGCCCCCAGTACTCACTGTATTGAACAGTCCCCAGCATCTTCTCCCACACTCTGTACTTCAGATTGCCCAGGTGCTTGGCCACATCAATCAGTGCTCCGGAGACCTTCTCTGGAGCCGCTAGTGCGCACTGGGCTCTGCAATAATATTCAGGAGTCACTTGTGCTGTGGGTGTGGCTTCATGATAGAAGATCATCAGTAGCAACATCAGATCTTCATTCTATAAGAAAATGGCTCCATCCCTCCCAGCGTTCTGCCACACAGCCCCACTGGCTGCCAGATATGAAGCAGCCCGACCCCACTGAGGGACACACACACAGGAGCATGCGGGGAAAAGTACATTTTTTACCCATTATTTGTACGATGATTATAATGATGTTTATCATTATAATTAACATGATACACAGACAATCGTATAATTAAATCAGATAACTAATTTAGGTATGAATGTAACATTCTTTTTATAATTTTTCCATCTGGTCCCATTTCACTCATTATTCATGAAATGCTACAGTACTAGTGATCTACCCCTCATATTTATACTGAAGAGAGGAAGGAAGAGAGGATTAAAAGATTGAATCGAGAATAAGGCAGGAGTTTACATACCGTTTCTCCACGTCTTTGTAGCTCTGAAATAAGTGAATAAGAGTTTATCACTATAATCAATATGCAGACTATTAAAACTGTATCAATGCAGTATGTTCCAATATGAGTACACACCTGGGCAAAAAAAAAATTGGCCAAGCCCAGAATGGCAAAATATTAAGCTTTTAATGCTCTTAACAACAAATCATTGGTCAGGAAATTATTAAGAATTAAACAAATGCTCTCCTGAGACCTCCTGTGCCACCATTTGCTCGTTTACTTTTGCTGCAGTGAACTGTTTGGGGAAAAGCTAGAAACAGGGAAATTCACTTATATAGTCTTCTTGTACGCGAAGGATAAATCATGGTAATGATTAAAATGTTTGATGAAAAATTCAAACTAACACATGTCTGCGTGTACAACATTTTCCAAAAATATCTTCTGGGATGTTTTTTTTTACTTAAAAGATTAGTCATTACTTGGTTATCTGCCACACCTGATGCAGCCCATCAAGGGCCTGATAACAAGCTCTTAAATGGAACCAGGATTGATAGCAGAGAGAGATCTACAGTATGCAGTGTTGTGAGACCCACATTAAAGGAGCGAGATAATCTGCTCCAAAAACAGCAAAATATCATGCAGAGGTTGCTGTCAGAAACCGCATAGCTGGTCTTCGTAAAGCCAGCTGTAGCTATTCTGAAATTTGCAAGACCCTAAAGGCAGAGGTAATCCCTAATTCTCTATCAGCTATTGAGAGAATAGGTCAACGCTTTGAAACAACAGGTAATGTTGTCAGAAAGAAAGAATCTGGAAGGCCCAAAGCCTCATCATGCAGAGATGACCACCTGGTGAAATTTACAGTTCTCAAAGACAGGAACAAAGCTTACAAAAACTGACAGCAGAATTCAAGACCTCAGAAAACAAACTAACCAGGATACATTTTTCAACTACTCATCAACTGTTTGAAGCCATCAACATTGAATGAAACAACATTGACTCTTCTTTCTGTAAAAAGTTTACCCACAAGGCTTAAACATTTAAAGAAATCAAAGGGAAAAGCTATCCCACACTAAGTTACTTTATCTATTTGTTTAATTCTTGCTAATTTCCTGACCAATGAGTGGTTAAGACCATTAAAAGCTTAATATTTTGCTATTTTGGCCTTGGCCCATTTTTTTTTTGCCAAGAAGTGTATCTTGATAAACATGTTTTATGTGTGATTATGACACATGACTTACCTGCAGGAATGAGACGTCTTCAGCTCCCAGCTCCTGTTCTATGGCTCTGATTTGTTCTGAAAGGGATGATATCACTTCTGTCATCTTCTCAATCTTCTCCTTCATCATCTGACTCTTCTGCTCCTCTTCCTCCTTCAGTGCAGCAATCTTAGCTGCCTCTTCATCTTTTAGGAACTGCTGAAGTTTCTCAAACTCCATCTTTATCTGTCTCTCTGTGTGCTGGGCCTGACTCTGGAATAAACATTATTCACCATCATTTCAGCACAATCCAGCACTGCATTTTCAACACTGTGATTTAAAGGCTTCAGTACAGTACCTTGATGTGCTCTGCTGTTTGATCACAAACTAGTTTCACTGCATTAAAGGCTTTAAGTTTCTTCTGCAGTGGAGCCAGTGCAGTCCTTCGTTTCTCCTGAAAAGAAATGACAGAGTCCACACTTTACCGAGAACATAGACTGACAGTAAACTTCACTGCCTACATAGACAGCACAAGAGCAGAAAGATACAAGCCAAAAATGATAGATTTCACGGCATGAATGCCTCATGCCTACTTGTTTAATTATTGCTTGTATTATCTGCATAGACTGCTTTGTTGCTGCTTTTGTTTGTGTTCAGCAGATTAACGTACAGGGTCCAAGTTAAACTATGCGGTTGTTCCCTTCACTTGGAACTGTACTTCCCTCTAGGGTTTTCAACACACTTGTCCCTGGTTACGGTTATGCACTTTGTTGTATGTTGCTCTGGATAAGATGCCTGTAATGTAAATGTAAAATGAATGTAATAATTGTAGAAAAATACTGGACAACAAAATATGTGTTTGGGCTGATTATAAAATTTCCAACTAAGAAAAATTATAATTATGCAGACATTAAATCATACATAAAGGAAGGTGTAATGATTATTTGTTTTACACAAACAGTAATCATTTCTTAATTTTTATTCTATGTTGATGTTACATTTATTACACACAACATTTATTATGCCAAAAAGTGATTGTGTGTTGCAAAATATTGCATTAATTGTCAAAATCTGTTTATAAATACAATCTGTGCCAGGACTGTAGCTATCCTTTTAACTACAGTCACATAATTAAAATGAAGAGTTTTAAAGTTGTTTATTGTTATTCATCTCATTACAGGGTGTAAAAAAAAAGAACAAAATGCATTACCCCAGGGAACACAGTGAATTAAAAAATAATTGGAATTAATCCAGAAATTAATTTTTTTTAAAGCCAATGAAAAATAATTAATTGACAATTAATCATCAAATGCGCGTTGCAATTCAGTGGTGAAAAATACATGAAATCCTGTAAAATGGCAACCCCCTCCCCTACTCGATTTCACAGGCCTTGTCAGTTTAAGGGTTCATTCGGGCGTTGGCAGCGTTTACTTTACAAAATGGATGTTAGAAAATGGCTCAAAGCTCTACCTGCCCCATCCACAACAGGACAGAGTTCAGAATTTACTGGATCTACTCATTCACACTCAGAACCACCGATACGTGCCAAATCTACAGCGTCTGGATCCATAAAACCCAAATGAGGTCAATGGCACTGCTGGTCTTGCTATGCTACTCGATCCAGCTAATTCAGCTGATGACATCAGCTCCCCTCCAGCTTCACTAGCTAGCAGGAGCACATCAGGTTCCAGCAGCACTACATTTGGACCAGACCCTTCCCTGCAAACTCCACCAGAGGATTATGGGAGAGAAAAACCTGACCAGGTGAAAGAGGACAAGTATCTAAGCCTCATTTTTAGTGGGAAAATGCTCTTTTGTAAGTGACTGGTGGCACAGGAGAGACTGACTGGAATACACAGTAAAAGCAGATGCAGTTTATGTTTCCCTTGTGGGAAATTCAAATTGTGTGTAAATGCTGATTCAACCTTCAAAATGAAGGGACATTGCAGCTGGAAGCATGCTGTTGAATATAACAAAGGCTTTCATAAACATGCAGGCTCTGAAGAGCATCTGACATGCGAGGCCGTTCGGAGGGAATAAGAGAAACGCTCTGAGACAGACACAGACATTTCCAGAAATTGATTAACACAGAGCAGCCCTTCACTTTCCCAGTGAAAAAAAAAGTTCCTCCACTGATTGACCCCTAACCCTGGCATTGCCCGACCCTCTTGTTTCTCTCTGTTAGTCACGTGACACATAGTATAGAGCTCAAACTGCAGTTATGCCTGATAACTATGGTCAGTTTATACAATTCTTTCATTAAATCCCAATCATGTTTAATCCCAATGAATTTACAAAAGAAAAGAACAAAGCATACACAATTTGATACTATGTGTGAACTGAAAATTTTTACAAGCCATAAAACATGAGGTAAAATGTGAAATATGTTATCTGACAGTTACCTTATACTCTTCTGCAGCCTCCTGAACTGGTCGCATTTTGTGGTTTTCATGTTTTTTTGAAGTTTGGCATATAACACAGACGGGTATTTGATCCACCAAACAGAAGAGTTTGAGTTTCTCACTGTGCAGACTGCAGAGCACTTCAGATCCTGCATTAGCTCTCTGACTTCTCTCCTTTAAGAACGCCTCACAGGTATTCCTCAGAGACAGGCTGAGAGGAGGGTGATCCTTAGAAGATCTTCTCCTGCAAACTGGGCACTCCCGAGATCCCTTCTGTTCCCAGTACTGCTGCAGACAGGCCTTACAGAAGCTGTGACTGCAACTCAGGACAACAGGATCCCTGAAGATTTCAGAGCACACAGGACAGGAGAGCTCCTCTTCCAGGAGAGAAGATCCAGACGCCATTCTGTCTCAGTCTGTTCTGAGCTCAGTAATGATTTCTGCTGAATCTGTAGTTCAGTTTCAGTTTTACCTCCTGCTCTTACACAAACTGCAGCTAAGGACTGTTTATAAAGATCACTTTAATATCTCTGTTTGTCTTCTCAATCTTGGTTATTTTGCTTCCATCTACAGTATAGTTTCAGAAATGTCTAGTTTTCTGAAAAATATATTTTGAAATCATATTATAAGATCCTGTTTGTAACTAAACCTTCCAAGTGTGAGACGCTCACCCAGTCCCAAACAGCCCTCTGGACTCCTGGACTGTGGACTCACAGACTTCAGTGGCGTATTTCCGGGGACAGGTGAGTCCACAGGTGAGGGGAATATAAAGGGAAATACGGGGCAAGCGTTCTGATATCAGTCAGCACGTGACACATTGCTGAGAGACGGAGACGCTGCCTTACTCTAATTTATATGACAAGAGCAGAAGAGGTGAGTCATCAGCACTTAGGAACAGTAACCAGCCGGGGTGGGGGGTGGGGGGGTGTCATCAAGTAGAACTTTATTGACAATAAAGGCAATACAGTTATGTTTGGCGGTATGGCTCTGTTCTGGAGCTCTCCCGCCAACCACGCAGCCCACGTGGATAAGGCCGGGAGGCCAGCAGCCAAACCCCCCCTAGAGGGGTACACACAGAACAGATCCAGCAGCAAAGCAGTTTTTAACACATAAGGATGGAGCAATACAACTTCTTAACACATAGGAATGGAGAATGCAAACTCTTGACGCATGGGGATGGAGCTGGGGTGGTGGAGGGGATTTACGAAGCAACGTGCAGCGCTTGCATGCAGGAGGAGCAGCCGAATGAGTAGAGGGAGGCTGTTTAAGTAGACCGCCCTGTTAGTGAATGTACTGTGATAGGCGAACATCACTCAGCTGAGCCATCAGCTGATTCGGCCGGAGCGCTTGACTAGTCTATAAATTTTTTTTTTTTTTTTTTTTTTTTTTTTAAATTGTGGGGAAATGCATTATGCAGAGATTGGATGAACATATTTCTGTTTCTGCCCATCAGGCGTCACGATGAGGCTAATCTTGCGTTGCGCTATCGGAAGCGACTCCTACCAAACGGATACGCTGGAAAAGATGCATAGCCTGGTCCCGAAAGCCGAGACGATTGGCGATCGTGTTTGAGTTTCGCTTACATTACATTACAGGCATTTGGCAGACGCTCTTATCCAGAGCGACGTACAACAAAGTGTATAATCATAACCAGGAACAAGTATGACGAAACCCCTAGAGAGAAGTACCGGTCCAAGTGCAGGTAACAACCGCATAGTTCAACTTGGACCCTGAAGGTTAAACTGATTAACACTAACAACGATAACGGCAACAACGCTTAATTCGCTGACATAAGGGCCACTCCGGGCGAGGGCAGGCATCGAAGCAATAAGGTTCGAAGAATTATTTAACAGTTGGGCACAGTGGGCTGCTTTAAAGGGCCACATTGCATTACTAATATGCTTACCGAATGAGTATATTAGGAGAGGAATTGGAACCAGTCTTTTTTTTAAAATTTTTTAATTATTTATTTATTTATTTATAATTAATGTATTTATTTATTTTATTAGCCATCGTATTGCACTCTATTTAGACGAAAATGCAATGTACGATTAAAGAAACTATGACGAAGTTGCGAAAGCACATGCTACAAATCTGCCTGGAACCAGCCATACCGGCAGCAGGTCCAAGGATGACGCGCCACGCCATTCGCGTGAGCATGCAATTGTAGAGACTGCGAAGCCAATACCTAGGCTATGTGGAGCATGTCCGTAGCAGGAGGTATAATTTTTTCCTCAACATGTGTGCCACATGCCTGATCACATGCACGGTGAAGAGATCAGAGCAGTGACGCGGAGAAGGCTACATGAAATCCCTTCTCCGCTGAAATAAGCCTAAACGCCCGTTTAGGTGTCATGGAATACAACGATACACTTATGAATGCGGAACGTACGCATTCGCGTCTTGCAACAGCACAATATTGAGAGAACCAGTTGGATAAGACAACGTTAGCCTAATTTGTCTCATTACAATAAACATTAGCAATCCCTAAACATTCAGCATCGTGATCTGACAGCTAAATTAGATAGCCAACCAAATTGTATCCTCGCATATTTAACACCAATATGAATTTAATGTTTTTATTTTACTGTCGCGATGATTGGGTCCTGATAGGGAACCGGCTTTTTAAGCGCAAATCGTGAATCAGTGGAGAACAACTTTCAGAAACCGAAAGTTGAAGCCGAAGCTGGTTTGCATTTACAACATTGGCTGTAGCCTACTTGCCGGTAACAGTCCAACACTCCTTGTAGTGTAGCGATTCAGCGAAGGGTAGAATGCAGCTTTGAACAATTTAGACGACTCAGCATCTCAGCTCTTTGCAACACGCCCTGCCGCCCATGTTCAATCTGCCAAACCTATAACAGCCAGGGTTTAACTGCCATCTCGCAGCCCAATTTTTCCGGAATAACTGTTTACACCAGGAAGTAGGCATGGGGCTATCTAGTAGCTGCGTGTTAGCGACTGTCCTTACTCCGTCAGCCGTTCGTAATGAACAAAAGATTCTTTATCGATACGCCTACTTTTCCCATCTCAGCCAAGCGTGAGAACTTTGGCGTTCTCAATTCAGACATTTCCGCTTAGATTTACGTGCACGAACCGCAAATTCGCGTAAAACGGTTGATTGGAAGACCCCGCTCTGATCAAGTAGAGGATGTAGCGTACGACCCAATTCTACTGCGTTCAGGAAGGTAGCCGAAAACATTCACGCCAGGAATTCTTTAGCAGTGACGCATCTAGCGTTGACTCTGGTGGTGAGAAACTCGACAATAAGCATGCCATTAACTTGTGCCCGCATATGTTGGAACGTTTCCGCTTTTAGCGAAAGACTTGCGATATTCGTGGAACCAGCCCCTCTGTGAGACGTCCCCGCAGTCGAACGTGTATATTCGGTGTTGTCAATTTAGCGACTTTTAGAGGAGGCCATAGCTACTTTCTATAGAAATAGTTGGCAACACTGTATATTATGCGTTTACGCTAGACTCAGAGCTCAGCAGAAATTAAATAAGGTTGATGACATTACCCGGCAAAAATCTGCAGCTAGCAGATATGGACGTGGCAGCAGCTTCCAGGCTTGAACATGGCGTCCTCCATGGAGGGGCGGCGGCGCCGCCGCAAAGCAGCGCTCCTTGAATGAAGCTCCCTGGCCAGTTAGCAGTGAGGACAGTGCACCGGTATCCTCAATATTTGGAATAAGCCGCTTAGACAACGCTTTGCGTGGCTGGCCCCGAAATGGATCGCCTGCCTGCTGCAGCTAGAGCTTAGAGGTAAGGAGCAATGCAAATGAATAGCGAGACTTCTTCATAGTGCCTAGGCTGTGAGCTTAGACTAGCAGCTAACATGTAGCAAGTAGACTTGGTTTAGACTGGCAACGTGCCGTAGGCTAGCTGGATTGCAGGAAGAAGCGCCGATTTACGAAGCAACGTGCAGCGCTTGCATGCAGGAGGAACACCCGAATGAGTAGAGGGAGGCTGTTTAAGTAGACCGCCCTGTTAGTGAATGTAGCCTACTGTGATAGGCGAACATCACTCAGCTGAGCCATCAGCTGATTCGGCCGGAGCGCTTGACTCTCGTGACCTGCCAGAACTACGCGATGCTCCATTTTTGGTGAGTTTTTATTCTCACAAAGTCACTGATGCAACGGAAAACCACATGGGCTCCCTGGAAACTGGTTGGTGGATTATTTTGGTCCCACAAACATTTGATTGGCTCATAGTATAGCTGTCAATCAAACACTGACAGATAAACCATTGATCACTGCTTTAATGCTGAAGTGGGTTAAATTGGGCTGCACCATTTCTTCCTAAAAGGGGGTGTTCCTTCCCCAAGCTGGTGCCTAACTGATCAGTCAGCTAGGCTTTACTGCAGAGGAAGGGGACAGGCTCTTCATTATGCCGTGGGTGTGCAGGAGAAGTTAATGGTGGACTCAGCAGAGGATCAGTCCCGTGGTCAGGAAGCCAGAGGCCCCAAACGTTCCTGTGTGGAGTTACAGTGTCACAGCAGCATGCTAAGGATGGGGTAAAGAAAAGAAATACTCACTATCCTGCTGGATTATGGTCCACCGTGCTGTTGAGGAGTGGCTGTGAGCTGAAGAAAGTAGGGGCAGCCCCGATTTTTTATCATCAAAAAGATCCTCAAAAATTGTTTTACTAATAATATACCTAATTCTACATCTTATTGGTGAATACTTCATGCATAAGCATATAGTAAAATTTAACAAACTAAATGAGTAGTTATGTCCAATTATATGTCACGAATACTCAATAGGATCACGCTGACCTTTAACCTTCAGCATTACAGAAACAGCCTCTAAATCATAAGTAATAATTTAGTCTTTATCTAGAGTACGTGCGGAGAGTCCAGGGCAAAATGGCGCCTGGCGCAGTTCAACTGAGGTATGGTGCAGGGCAGGGCAGGGGGGGGAGGAGGAGGTATGGTGCAGGGCAGGGGGCGGGGGCGGGGTGGGGTGGGGGTGGGGGAGGGGGAGAGAGAGACAGAGATTGAGAAACAAACAGACAGACAAAGAGAGACAGACAGACAGACTGTAATGACTTTCAATAAAATTATTAAACCTAAATAATCCACTGAACTGGTGAACTTGATTTGGACGCGTGTTCTGGGCTAAAAATAAACCAATGTCCAGTGCGCTGTTTGTCTTTGGATTCGGCGATCCATTTATTTACATTTCGGCATAACCATGCTCACCATAACACAGGTAGATAGCAGCGCTGCTGTTTCCATTCAGCAAATTCAGATGCAAGCACGCCAGCAAAGCTAACAACTGCCACAAAGACACGGTCAAAAACTGTTTGCTTCCTGTTCTACACACCTGATTCTCATCACCAGAAGCTTGGTTAAATGCACTTCCTGCATTAGTGCTCTACCCTGTGTTCAATATCAGAACTGCATGTGTATACATTATAGTCACATAGTATTTTTAGTTAAGGATAAAATGAAACAAACAAAGAATACATAATGGCACCAACACAGACGAATGGCCGGGCAGTCAGACAGACAGACAGACAGACAGACAGACGGACGGACACAGACACACACCCTAACTTCTTCTTGTCCCTGGGAAGTTTGGTGCCTGGAGCCAGAGGCCCTGATGGAAGGCCTGAGAATTCAGTGCAGTACACAGTTTTAATAAAGATATTTCCCACCCTTAAAATGAAAAGAATCTTCATTTAAAACTGATAATATCAAAATGGCTAATTATGTTATGTTAATTAAGATGAATTTGAGCTGTTTTCTGTCTGTAATGTGTACCATCAGTAACCATGCAGTGCTGGTCCATGATGCAGGTAAGCAGTGAAAAGCTCTGATCACCCTGCAGTGCTCTGAGACTCAGTCTCTCCTCTGTACTCAGGGTACTGTGGTGAGCTGAAGCTCCTCTGCTAGTCGATGGGTTTCACACACCTGTCACAGTCTGAAGGACAGAGTACAAACACACATACTCTCTCTCTCTCTCTCTCTCTCTCTCACACACACACACACACACATACTCTCACATTCTCTCTCTCTCTCTCTCTCACACACACACACACACACACATACTCTCACGCTCTCTCTCTCTCTCTCTCACACACACACACACTCTCTCTCTCTGCACACACACACACTAACAGGTGATATTATTCTACAACTGAACCTCTAGCCACAAGCAATAATAATAATAATAATAATAATAATAATAATAATAATAATAAATGTATTTTATATAGCGCTTTTCATGGTCTCAAGGATGCTTTACAATACATGAATACATACAATGAATCATACAATCATACACAAAAAAAAATGCAGAAAATACATTGTGACTAGTGGTGCAGTGGTGGTAGGAGTGGGTGTGAGAGGGGGAAGACAACCATCAAGGGAAGGTTAGGGAAAAGAGGTGGGTTTTAAGACGTGATTTGAAGGAGGTGAGTGAGTCAGATGAGTCGGATGTCAGGGGGGAGGGCATTCCAGAGTTTGGGGGCGGAAGCTGAGAAGGTGCGGTTGCCAACAGAACGGCGCTGAGAGGGGATGATGGTGAGGAGGCCGGCAGCGGATGAACGTAACTATCTGGCTGGCTGGTAGGGAAGCAGGAGGTCAGAGAAGTATATGGGTGCAAGGTCATTTCGGGATTTATAAACTAGGAGGAGGAGTTTGAATGTGATGAGTGATGTGATTGGGAGCCAGTGTAAAGGCACAAAATCACACAAAACGATAATCCGCCTCACTGCTGAGAGTAGCAGGTGAGACAGGAGCCCCAGTGCTCTCTCACTCCACACACCTGGTAAAGCCAGGGCTTCATCCAACACCTCAGCACAGCTTCAGTCGCCCTCTTGTGGACAGAGTGAGTATGACCACAGATATTTCCCTCACTCATAGCACCACCCAGGGGGCACTGGGCTTATCCACTTCTCTCACTTGATCTGCTGAATTCAGTTTGAACTGATCCCAAACCCAGCGTATGAGGGGAGAATTTGTCTCTGTCTGTGTTCATACTGCACTGGAGAGAGAGACTTACATCATCACACACCTGGGAGACACACTGGTGACGGGTCAGGAAAAGAGCAGCACTCTGGAGTGATTCCACTGGTGCATTTATTACAATTCAACTGATTACACACAAACGAATTCCAATATTGACATCATGAGGTTACAAAGGGACATTCATCATGAACTGCTGCAAACATGGATCATTATTTTTTAAAATAATTAAAGAAAACATTGTAATATATATTTTTATCTCATTAATCAAAGTGAAAGAAGCAGTCTGTTCACCTGATCCTTGCACACAAACCACAGCACTATTCCACTCTTACAGACACCTTCGGTGGACAGATCCGCAGAGAACCAGGCCAGAAGAATGGAAACACTCTCTCAGTGAAGGAGTGTTTAAAAGTGTAGAGAGGAGTGTTGTCACTGGGGTCAGAGAATGACACCTCCCCCCTGTCCCAGTCCAGCTGCACTCTGACCCTCTGGGGTTCCCTCTGCACAGTGAGGACTGTAGGTGGGGAGGTCCAGGCTGCGTATTTCCCATTGCGCAGCACTATACTCCACACTCCTCCTGCTGGGCTCGGATTCACAGACCCTTTCCTTCTGATGGACTCTTTAGCCACACCCACCACCCAGGCCTCACCCCCCACTTCTACATCCCAGCAGTGTCTCCCTGAGCTGAATCCCTCAGAGCCCAGCACACACTGCCACACATGAAATCTCTCTGGATTATCAGGAACCTGCTGTCTCTCACGACTGCGTCTCACGCTGGTCAGATCCTCAGACAGTGAGAGGAGGGGATGTGCTGTGTTTGGGTCCAGAGTCACAGGAGCTGAAGTGACAGAGAATAAGACGTCAGCACTGATCTGCACAAAGGAAAACCATCAAAAACAATAATATAAACTGGGTTTAACAAAAACAATCTTTACAGTCTCAGATACATGAGAGAGCAGCGCTAGAACTAAAAGCTAAGAACATTTGTAAATGTTCCATGTTGTATAATCATTGTACGAGTGTGCAAAGCCTGTCCCCTAAAATATGTTATCACTCTTAAATCAATATTTTATTATGAGCATCAGTGAGATTAAGGACTGGTGTTCAGTCTCTTCACTCCAGGGCTCTTACACAAACAGGACCAGTATGACTCTGGCTGGCTTTATCAGCTTGTGGAAAGGATGCTGAAGATTCCCCCTGTACATTGACAATATGGAGCTCCCTGCCCCCAGTACTCACTGTATTGAACAGTCCCCAGCATCTTCTCCCACACTCTGTACTTAAGATTGCCCAGGTGCTTGGCCACATCAATCAGTGCTCCTGAGACCTTCTCTGGATCCGCCAGTGTGCACTGGGCTCTGCAATAATATTCAGGAGTCACTTGTGCTGTGGGCGTGGCTTCATTACCATAGAAGATTATCAGCAGCAACATCAGATCTTCATTCAATAAGATAATGGCTCCATCCCTCCCAGCGTTCTGGGGATTTATATTAGAGGTAAATATTCATTTCATTACTTTAATATTGTAAAAACCTGCCTCTATATATAGTCATTATTAATGATGCAGTAATTATTATAGAGAGAGAAACATTGCAAACACATTCCACAGTACCTCACTGAACACTACAGGTCTAATAAATTACTTTAGATATTTAACCTGATGACAGAGAATGGAGTTTCTTACCTGTTTTGTGTGTCCTTGTAGCTCTGAAATAGAGTGAATTATTATTGCTTTAGCCAATGCTGTAGATAAACCACAGTAATATCTGACTGTTTGTTGCTGAACATGGTTCCGATATGACACATGATACAGAAAATCTTATGTGCTGTTTTATCATAGTTAAATATGTGCGCTGTGTGTGGATCAAAATGATGAGAAAATTCAAATCAAACTCTGCCTGGAAAAAGGAGACAATTCTGGTTGATAAAACTTTGAAAAAATTAGATGATATTTGCAAATTTAGATGAAAAGGTGGTTTAGAGAATTCTATACTCCATAAATGAAGGTGTGAGAGCATTAACAGCAGTTTGTATAGAGTCCTGCAGACACAGAGTGAACAGGTCTTACCTGCAGGAATGAGACATCTTCAGCTCCCAGCTCCTGTTCTATGGCTCTGATTTGTTCTGAAAGGGATGATATTTCTTCGGTCATCTTCTCAATTTTCTGCTTCATCATCTGACTCTTCTGCTCCTCGTCCTCCCTCAATGCAGTGATCCTGGCTGCCTCTTCATCTTTTAGGAACTGCTGAAGTTTCTCAAACTCCATCTTTATCTGTCTCTCTGTGTGCTGGGCTTGGCTCTGCAATAAACATTATTCACCATCATTTCAACACAGTCCAGTGCTGCATTTTCACCACTGTGATTTAGAAACTTCAGTACAGTACCTTGATGTGCTCTGCAGTTTGATCACAGATTAGTTTCACAGCATTAAAGGCCTTTAGCTTCTCCTGCAGTGGAGCCAGTGCAGGCCTGAGTTTCTCCTGGAAAGAAATGACAGAGTCCACACTTTACTGAGGAAACAGACCAACAGTAAACTTCACTGCCTACACAGACAGCATGACAGCATAAAACATATAAGCCAAAAATTATGGTTTTCACTGCATGAATGTGATAATTCTATGTAGTGAAATGCTGGACAACTAAATAATTGTTTGAGCTGGTTGTAAAATTTACAAGTAAGATACGATAGAATTCTCAATTATGCAGGAATTAAGTAATACTTATAGGAAGGTGAAATGCTTATTTATTTTTACACAAATGGTAATCATTTCTTCATTTCTGTTCTATGATGATACTACATATATTATGCACATTAATCATGCCAAAAAGAGAAGCAGCTGCAAAATCTTGCATTAATTGTCAAAAGGTACATTGCAGTTGGAAGCATGCTGTTAAATATAACAAAGGCTTTCATAAACATGCAAGCTCTAAAGAGCATCTGACATGTGAGGCCGTTCGGAGGGAACAAGAGAAACGCTCTGAGACAGACACAGAAACTTCCAGAAATTGATTAACACAGAGCATCCTTCTAGAAATAGATAGTGCATGGCATCCATAACTGATATTTTGGAACTTCAAATATAACACTGTCATTAAGACCCATGTAAAAGTGCCTTCCGAGTGAAAAAAAAGTTCCTCCACTGATGGACGTCTGACACTGGCTTTGCCCCGCCCTCTTGCCACTCTCTGTTAGTCATGTGACACATAGTATGGAGCTCAAACTGCAGCCATGACTGAGAACAAAGGTCACTTTATGCAGTTCTTTTATTAAATCTCAATAATTTTTAATCCCAGTGAATTTACAATAGAAAAGATTAAAGCATACACAATTTGATACTATGTGTAAATTAAAAAAATGTTAAATTTCAAATTCTTACAAGCCATAAAAAATAAGGTAAAATGTGAAATATGTCTGACAATTACCTTATACTCTTGTGCAGCCTCCTGAACTGGTCGCATTTTGTGGTTTTCATGTTTTTTTGAAGTTTGGCAGACAAGGCAGATGGGTATTTGATCCTCCAAACAGAAGAGTTTGAGTTTCTCACTGTGCAGACTGCAGAGCACTTCAGATCCTACTTTAGCTCTCTGACTTCTCTCCTTTAAGAACACCTCACAGGTATTCCTCAGAGACAGGTTAAGAGGAGGATGATCCTCGGAAGATCTTCTCCTGCAAACTGGACACTCCAGAGATCCCTTCTGTGCCCAGTACTGCTGCAGACAGGCTTTACAGAAGCTGTGACTGCAACTCAGGAAAACCGGATCCCTGAAGATTTCAGTGCACACAGGACAGGAGTGCTCCTCTTCCAGGAGAGAAGATCCAGACGCCATTCTGTCTGTTCTGAGCTCAGTAATGATTTCTGTTAAATCTGTAGTTTAGTTTCACTTTTACTTACTGATGTCACAAGAAACTGAAGCTAAGGACTGTCTTTAAAATTAGACTCAAATATCTCTTCGTCTTGGTATTTTTTCTCTGTCTATGTTATCAGAAAATATTGTCTTTCTGAAAAATATAGATTGAAATCGTAGTAAAAGGTCCCTCATTTAACTAAAGCTTCCACCTGTGAGAAACTATACTTCCTTCTTCCTGTTAGACACACCAGATTGTCAGAGACAGCACTTCCTGCAGGGGGCAGCATTGTACCACTGAGGTTTGATTGGCTGATCTGCCTGCAGTTTTACACCAGCCCGGTTCTTACTGGTTCAGTCAGCTCTCTGACGTGTTAATCCAAATGGAATCTCATTCTCCAGCAAATGGCAAGCACACGCCCTCCCTTAGAAACATGATTCAAACAAAGATCCAGAGTTTGCGTACACAATCCATTCCTCTTTATAATATCCTGACTCAAAGCAGAGAGAGAGTTGTGCTTTAGAACAGGTGGTCTAGAGCACTGATGAAAGCACGTGACTGAAACGTTTGCTGCTGCGCTGGACAGTCGACGCCTCTTTTACTTTTGTATCTTTGGCCGAGCAAATCCCAGACAAATCATACAAAGAAGAAAAGATTAACTTTTACAGAAATAATACACAGAAAGCCACTTCTTAAAGCGGCTCACTTGTCAATGTAAATTTCAGCATTGGGGTGGAAAAAGCTACGTCCTAACTGGTTTAAATCAAGACAAATCACGCCTTCCTCGCACGATGGCACGATTGGGTTGAAACGGTTTTCCCTATTTCTTGCACCCCAGCAAATGGACACTGCTGATTTCTTTCGCAGACCTTGACAGTTTTGCTGCAGAAGTTGCAGCAGTTTGGTGTAGGATTTTAGCTCCATCATACAGCTGCGTATCTGGACATTTCAGGTGATGATTTGCAGACAGTTTAAGCCTAATTCTGTTTGTAAACACTTCAGTTTAGGTTGCTCAGTGTATTAGGTCCTTTCCTTCAGCTGTACGGTCTCATCTCAAAAATCTTGGTGTCATATTTGATCAGGCAATGTCCTTTAACCAACACGTTAAAGGGTTGACCCGAACATCCTTCTTCCATTTGCGTAATATTGCCAAACTCAGGTCTATTGTACCACAACCTGAGCTTGAACAGATCATTCACGCATTTATATCATCCCGGCTAGACTACTTAATTCCCTTTTCACCTGCCTCAGCAAGTCGTCCCTGGATCATCTACAATTGATCCAGAACACTGCTGCAAGGCTGTTGACCAGGTCTAGCACGACAACTCACATCACACCAATATTAGGATTCATTTTAAGGTCCTAGTGTTCACACATAGAGCCATGCATGGTCAGGCACCTGTGTATATCTGTGACCTGTCCTTACATCACCAGTAAATCACTTAGATCCTCTGACCAGGGCTTACTGGCTGTCCCTCGCTCTTGTCGTTTGTGTTAGTGTTAATCAGTTTAACCTTCAGGGTCCAAGTTGAACTATGCGGTTGTTCCCTGCACTTGGACCAGTACTTCTCTCTAGGGTTTTCGTCATACTTGTTCCTGGTTATGGTTATACACTTTGTTGTACGTCGCTCTGGATAAGAGCTTCTGCCAAATGCCTGTAATGTAATGTAATGTTGTCGTAAAACTAAAGGTGATCGTGCCTTTGAGGTTGTGGCTCCGACATTGTGGAACGCTCTTCCTTCAGACATGTTCTGCGGTCTCTGTTGACATTTTTAGAAGGATGCTGAAGTCCTATTTATTTAAACAGGCCTTTGTTTCAATAAGTACTACCTAGGATGTGTACTCTTTAAGGTGTGTGATACTTTTTACTGTTTTCTTGTGATTCAATTTTATTCAATTATAATCTTTTAATTAGTTTTAATTGTGACGCACTTTGTGACTATGTCTGTGAGAGGTGCTATATGAAATAAAAGTTACTTCCTTACTTACTTTATAATGTTGTCTGTCTCAATAGTACTCTTAATTACATAAACCCAACCACCCCACTGCTGAGAGTAGCAGGTGAGACAGGAGCCCTAGTGCTCTCTCACTCCACACACCTAGTAGAGCCAGGGCTTCACCCAACACCTCAGCACAGCTTCTGTCGCCCTCTGGTGGCCTTACACTACCACCATATAGCACAGTTATTACTCAGTGATAACATTGGGAAGTTATGTGAAAAGAAATTAAACACTTCTCATGGAAACATGTCGTGTCTAGGAACCGACAGAATTCAAAGTCCAATCGCCAAACTGTAGAAAACAATTTCACAAGGGGAAAGACACCACAGCAGCAAGCTCTTCAGAAAAGTTAGACTTTATTGCACAGGTGCACAAAGCCGGATCAACTCTGCAGAATTGAACCTCGATTGTCAGTTTTACATTCATTTTATACACAAATGTACCCCACAACTCCCCCTAACACATTTCTAAAAATACCAGCCATCTGTTCTTTTTGGCACCACAATGATTTTAATTTCCTGTTCTTGGGTCAACCTGACCTTCTTGGCACCACAATGATTTTCTGTTCTTAGGTGATACCGTCATTGTGGAATGTTACCCCAACTTTTCCTTAAAAAAATTTTAGTCTTTATTCTGTAATTTTCCATTATGCATACTAGTCACAGCCTCCTGTAATTTTCCATTGTATTCAGGTTACATAGGGGTCACTGTAAAATATTAGATTTCTAGCACATTTATTAGCAGTTGATCAGTTTGAAAATATAAGCGTATGGTTAGTATTTGATTAATGTTTTCTGCTGAGTGAGTAAGTGTGTTTTTTTTAAGCCTTCTGCGTTCTCTTGCTTTTTCTCTACAGTTGATACTGTGGTTTCTTGCGTTTCCATAAGCTTAGCTGCAACTACTGATATAGGTTTATTGGATTACATATTGATTATATGAGTGTATAGTTATACGTGTGATATATTTTTATCATGAAGCATCAAGAGTTTGGAGGAACCAGTTTGATCAACATTGATGGGAATACCCTAACTTTAACATGTGACATCATCACAATCATGGGGAGTCTCAAAATTTTCCTACAAACACTATAGAACGTTTCACAAAATAATAATTTGTTGATGCTGAGTGACCGGCAAATATTTTAATGAATCCTGCTCAGATGTGATGGAATGCAGTTCTTTTAACCTGATTTTTACTGCAACATCATGAGATTTCAAAGTTGCATTTATCATGAACTGCTGCAGAAATGGATCTATATTTTGTAAATGATTCAATAAAATATTGTAAAAGATATTTTTATCTGCATAGATACTCATTAATCATGTCAAAGTGAAAGAAGCAGTCTGGTCACCTGATCCTTGCCCACAAACCACAGCACTATTCCACTCTTACAGACACCTTCAGAGGACAGATCCGCAGAGGACCAGGATAGAAGAATGGAAACACTCTCTCAGTGAAGGAGTGTTTAAAAGTGTAGAGAGGAGTGTTGTCACTGGGGTCAGAGAATGACACCTCCCCCCTGTCCCAGTCCAGCAGCACTCTGACCCTCTGGAGTTCCCTCTGCACAGTGAGGTTTGTAGGTGGGGAGGTCCAGGCTGCGTATTTCCCATTGCTCAGCACTATACTCCACACTCCTCCTGCTGGCCTCAGACCCACAGCCTCTTTCCTGCTGATGGACTCTGTAGCCACACCCACTTCCCAGTAAACTCCACCCCACACTTCTACATCCCAGCAGTGTCTCCCTGAGCTGAATCCCTCAGAGCCCAGCACACACTCCCACTCATCAAATCTCTCTGGATTATCAGGAACCTGCTGAATCACACCACTGTATCTCACCCTGGTCAGATCCTCAGACAGCGAGAGGAAGTAATATGCTGTGTTTGGGTCCAGAGTCACAGGAGCTGAAGGGACAGAGAATGAGACGTCAGCACTGATCTACACAAAGGGAAACCGTCAGACACAATGGGCTCCTAATGATATAAACTGGGTTTCACAAAACCAGTATACGGAACCATTATAGCCTCAGATACACAGTACAGGCCCAAAGTATCAGGCCACCATTATCGGCTAGGTAAAGAAGAACGTATTTAATATAGGCACCATTTAATGAATAACAAACAAGTACAAATATTTTTTGCAATTTCTACCAACAATAACTCAAAAAGTTGACTTACAAATAATCTTAGACACCACTTTTTATAAATGTTTGCTTATAAAAGCAGGGACTACCCCAGTTTTCTTCAGTTCAGGCTTATGCATCTTGTTGTGTGTAGATACTGAACTCTTTCTGTAGAAATAAATCCTATTTCCTATATGGATATACCTCGCCATGCTGGTTATTCTAAGGGGAGAATTTACTCTGCTGATCATTGTGAAGCAGGTGGAGGGGTGGGAGAGCCTAATGCCCTTAGCCTGTAGCGCCAGTAAGCCCCGCACATCTAAGCCTAACTCCTCCTTTGCCGTAGTAGTGCAAGCAAAATAGGCACCAATGTCTCAAACAATATGGCAAAGAAGGAGGAGTTAGGCTTAGATGTGTGTGGACAAGTAAATATTGTGACAAGAACTTTTCTTTTGATAGAGACCACAAGATATTTGTCTACTGCCTCCTGATCTTCCTGGTCTTCTCCTGTTAACGTTACTGCCCATCAGCTGGACATTGCTGAGTGTGTACTGAACACTGCACCTGGAAAAATTAAGCCTGTTTACAATTTCTCACTGGGAATAACCTTGCCACAACATTCTTATTTGGCTCTGCACAACTAAGCCAAACTCCTTCTTTGACATATTTCTTTCAGAATTACTGCTTACACAGGGCTCTTATACAGACAGGACCAATATGACTCTGACTGGCTTTATCAGCTTGTGGAAAGGATGCTGAAGATTCCCCCTGTACAGTGACAATGTGGAGCTCCCTGCCCCCAGTACTCACTGTATTGAACAGTCCCCAGCATCTTCTCCCACACTCTGTACTTCAGATTGCCCAGGTGTTTGGCCACATCAATCAGCGCTCCAGAGACCTTCTCTGGATCCGCCAGTGTGCACTGGGCTCTGCAATAATATTCAGGGGTCACTTGTGCTGTGGGCGTGGCTTCATTACCATAGAAGATTATCAGCGGCAACATCAGATCTTCATTCTATAAGAAAATGGCTCCATCCCTCCCAGCGTTCTGCCACACAGCCCCACTGGCTGCCAGATATGAAGCAGCCCGACCCCACTGAGGGACACACTCACAGGAGCATGGGGGGGAAGGGGGAATCTATATTCTATCACTGATGACCTGTTATCTGTATAATGGTTATAATAATTTTTATGATGTTAATCATTATGATTAACAATATAATTATAATCATTTCATAAGTTCATATGTTTACTAATTTAGGTATGAATGTAACATTTTTTTTTCCATCTGGTCCCATTTTACTCATCTTTGCTGAAATGCTGCAGTACTTAAAACTAAAAATAAACTACCACTCACATTTAAACTGCAGAGTGAATGGAAGAGGAGATTAAAAGATTGAATAGAGAGAAAGGCTGGAGTTCACATACCGTTTCTCCACATCTTTGTAGCTCTGAAATAAATGAATCAGAGTTGATATTTATTACTATAACCAATACTCAGACTATAAAAACTGTATCAATGTAATATATTCTCATTTGAGTATTCATAAACATGATTTATGTGTGATTATGACACATGACTTACCTGCAGAAATGAGACGTCTTCAGCCCCCAGCTCCTGTTCTATGGCTCTGATTTGTTCTGAAAGGGATGATATCTCTTCTGTCATCTTCTCAATCTTTTCCTTCATCATCTGACTTTTCTGCTCCTCTTCCTCCCTCAGTGCAGTGATCCTATCTGCCTCTTCATCTTTTAGGAACTGCTGAAGTTTCTCAAACTCCATCTTTATCTGCCTCTCTGTGTGCTGGGCCTGGCTCTGGAATAAACATTATTCACCATTTCAGCACAATCCAGTGCTGCATTATCAACACTGTGATTTAAAGGCTTCAGTACAGTACCTTGATGTGCTCTGCTGTTTGATCACAGATTAGTTTCACTTCATGAAAGGCTTTAAGCTTCTCCTGCAGTGGAACCAGTGCAGTCCTGAGTTTCTCCTGGAAATAAATGACCACACGTTACTGAATGATAGTAAACTTCACTGCCTACACAGACAGCACAAGAGCACAAAGTATACAGGCCAAAAACTATGGTTTTCACTGCATGAATGTGATAATTTTATGTAAAACAATACTGGCAACTAAACATATGTTTGAGCTGGTTATAAAATTTACAAGTAGGATACATTAGAATGCTCAATTATGCAGGAATTAAGAAATACATATAGAAATGTGTAATTACCATCTGTTTTACATAAATGCTAATCATTTCTTCATTTTTGTTCTATGTTGATATTACATTAATTACACACAACATTTATTGTGCCAAAAAGAGAAGTAGTCACACAATATTGCATTAATTGTCAAAATCATTTTATAAATGTAGTCTATCCATAATCTGTGTCAGGACTGTAGCTATCATTTTAACTACAGTCACTTAATTGAAATGAAAAGATTGTGAAAGTTTTGTTTATTGTTATTCATCTCATTACAGATGGGTGTAAGAAAAAGAACAAAATACATTAGCCCAGGGACCACAGTGCAGTATAAGAACAGCCATAAACAATTAAAAATAAGAATTAATCCAGGAATTAAAATTATAACAAAGAAAAAAGGCACTGAACAATACTTAATGGACAATTAATCATCATTCCTGTAAATATGCATGAAATTATTCGTAAAATGCATAAAAACGTGCATTCAAAACTAGTAGTTAAAAATACATTAAATCCTGATCTGGCAACCCGCTCCCCTACTCAGATTTTACAGGCCTTGTCAGTTTAAGGGTTCATTCGGGCGTTGGCAGCGTTTACTTTACAAAATGGATATTAGAAAATGGCTCAAAGCTCTACCTGCCCCATCCACAACAGGACAGAGTTCAGAATTTACTGGATCTGCTCATTCACACTCAGAACCACCGATACGTGCCAAAGCTACAGCGTCTGGATCTACAACCTCAAATGAAGTCAGTGACACTGCTGGTCTTGCTATGCTACTCTATCCAGCTAATTCAGCTAATGACATCAGCTCCCCTCCAGCTTCACTAGCTAGCAGGAGCACATCAGGTTCCAGCAGCACTACATTTGGACCAGACCCTCCACTGCAAACTCCACCAGAGGATTTTAGTAGAGAAAAACCTGACCAGGTGAAAGAGGACAAGTATCTAAGCCTCATTTTTAGTGGGAAAATGCTCTTTTGTAAGTGACTGGTGGCACAGGAGAGACTGACTGGAATACACAGTAAAAGCAGATGCAGTTTCTGTTTCCCTTGTGGGAAATTCAAATTGTGTGCAAATGCTGATTCAATCTTTAAAATGAAGGGACATTGCAGCTGGAAGCATGCTGTTGAATATAATAAAGGCTTTCATAAACATGAAAGCTCTAAAGAGCATCTGACATGCGAGGCCGTTCAGAGGGAACAAAGAGAAACGCTCTGAGACAGACTCAGAAATTTCCAGTAATTGATTAACACAGAGCAGCCTTCTAGAAATAGATAGTGCATGGTATCCATAATTTATATTTTAGAACTTCAAATATAACACTGCCATCTAGACCCATACAAATCAGTGCCCTCCCAGTGAAAAAAAAGTTCCTCCACTGATTGACGTCTGACGCTGGTTTTGCCCCGCCCTCTTGTCGCTCTCTGTTAGTCATGTGACACATAGTATGGAGCTCAAACTGCAGCCATGACTCAGAACTAAGGTCACTTTATACAATTAGAGCCCAATAGTTTTTATTCCCAATGAATTTACAAAAGAAAAGGATAAAGCATACACAATTTGATACTATGTGTAAACTGAAAATTCTTACAAGCTATTAAAAATGAGGTAAAATGTGAAATATGTTATCTGACAATTACCTTATACTCTTCCACAGCCTCCTGAACTGGTCGCATTTTGTGGTTTTCATGTTTTTTTGAAGTTTGGCAGACAAGGCAGATGGGTATTTGATCATCCAAACAGAAGAGTTTGAGTTTCTCACTGTGCTGACTGCAGAGCACTTCAGATGCTGCTTTCCCCAGGGACAGGTTACGAGGAGGTTCTTGCTTAAATCGTTTCCTGCGAGAAGAAGATCCAGACGCCATTCTGTCTCAGTCTGTTCTGAACTCAGGAATGATTTCTGCTAAATCCAGTAGCTTAAGTTTCAGTTTCCCTTACTGCTGTTACTCAAACGGTAGGTGAAAAAGCCTCTTTAAACCTCCTCTCAAATCTCTGTTCTTCTTCTCAGTCTTGCATTGTTATTCCCTCCAATACATTTTTTTCTGAAATTCATTAATTTCTGGAAAACATACATTAGAATCTTTTTAAAAGGTCCACGATGTAACTAAAGCTTTACCTGTGAGGAGCTTTACTTCGCTCTTCCTGTTAGACACACCTGATAATCAAACAGCACTTCTTGCAGGGGGCAGCATTATTCCACTGAGGTTTGATTGGCTGATCTGCCAGCAGTTCTACACCAGCCCTGTTCTTCAGGTTCTGTCAGTTCTCTCTCATGTGTGTTAATCCAAACGGATTCTCATTCCCCAGCTAATCTCAAGCACACACCCTCTCCTAAAAACAGTATTGAAACACAAATCCAGAGTTTGAGTCCACAATCCATTACTCGTTGTAGTATCATAGTATCATCACTTATCAAGCTAACGGAGAGAGCTGGGCTTTAGAACAGCTCAATCATCAATCAATCAAAATGTATTTATATAGCAAATTTCACAAAAAAATTGTCACAATACACTTCAGTATTACAGTATGCCACAGTAGCAACCAGAGGACAGACCCAGGCGTAAATTCCCTCAGGAGCAAACCTGAAGCAACAGTGGCAAGGAAAAACTCCCCGTGGCAGATGGGAAGAAAACTGGAAAGGAACCAGGCTCAAGGGGGAAACCCATCCTCCTCTGGTCAACTCATCTACAGCGTGTGACTGAAACGTTTGCTGCTGCGCTGGACAGAGGGCGAACGCCTCTAGTACTTTGTGTCTTTAAAAGAGCAAGTCCAAAAAAAAAAGATTCCTAAGATAAAAAGATTTACTTTTTCCAATACGTGTAGCCACTTCTTAAAATCGGTTGACCGCGCGAGGTCAAAATTCAGCTTTGGAGGGGAAAAAAACAATATGTGATAAATATCCTCTGTTAGCAAGATGATGGAGAGAGCTGTGGTTTAGAATAGGTTCAGAATGTGTGAGCCATGCAGACCGAAGGGTCTGCTGGACTTCTGTAAATGACAGACCTCTTATTTAGGAACGCAGCACAGTGCTCGGAGTGTGACTGGAGAGCTGCTCATGCAGTGCTTACTCTACAGAAACACAGACACAGGCACCAAAAGTCAGAGGTTATGCACACTTTATTGTTACTCACGGAGAAGAGCAGAAACAGAAAATTCAAATGCAGGGCAGCTCCTAAAAAACTGCCAACCATTCCTTTCTGAGGACAACAACAAAAACGAAACAAAGCTCAAAAACTCTGTCTCGGTGTGTGCTCTCTGTCTCAGCACCAAACTGTGGGGAGAAACACACTTTTAAGCACCTGTGCTGATTAGCTAACGCAACCCAGGTGCGTGTGCTCTCTCTACCAGCCAGCGCAGCCGAGACCAATGTGCTTCTGGGACGTACTGAATGCCACACCTCTCCCATCCCAGAATTAAACCGAAGGCTAATTCGGCTAACACCGAGACCGCTCCCTCTCGAGTTTTGGCTCCAAAACGGTCACATGCCAGCGTGACACCCTTGGGAGGGAGATGCGGAAATTCAAGGAAACAGCGCTGGTTACTGTAGAGGAAACAAAGCTAACAGAAATTTGAGCAATTCTCATTTCCAATGTTACAGTACTGTTCATTACAGGATATAGCCAGGATTCAATCAGCATTTGTTCTTCACTAACTATTTAAAAATGAAAAGCAATAATCACCCCCACGCCCGTTCACAAACACACTTTCTCCTGTTCAGCTAAAACTAGCTAATCCTGAATGCCAATGTTGTATCAACACCACTGAGATTTCGTTCTTAAAATCAAAGCTGTGTACTAGGGTGTCCAGAGACAATACTATGCCTATGTGCCTATCAACCAACAAAATGAGCTGTATGCGTGTAATCTTTCACACGATTGTTCTTCTTAATTTAGTCATTGTGAATTTCTTGAGGACTAATATACACTTTAATCTTTCTGCTTTCATTATTTTATAAGCGTCAATGATTGTAAATGCAATGACAATTCTTTCTCAAAAACCAAAAACAAAGGTATGGCTTTTAGGAAGCTACAATTATAGGGAGAAACATTTGCCAGTATAATGAAATGAATAAGTAAACTGTAGTTGGCTGTTCAAGGAGGTAAAGATACGCGATTGGAATGTGCCTGTTGACAACACTCTGACAATGCGTGATTCCAGACGTCAAATTACTGTGTTTTTGACCGGTTTGGTTTTCCATACTAGGAAAGGTGGTCTGGACGGAAAAAAGCAGCGATTGAATGCAGACCTGGGAGAGCCAGGGATTCATCCAACACCTCAGCACAGCCTCAGGCGCCCTCTTGTGGACATAGTGAGTATGACCACAGTCATTTCCCTCACTCTCAGACTAGAGCTTGAAACGGGCCCAAAAACTTCAGCCTGACCCTACATGAGCCCGCATTCTGTTCAGCCTGAGTCTAACCAGAGCCCGCGTGTTGCAGTGTTTTGGGACCTGAACCTGGTTTGACCCTGACTTTTAATAAGTGTATCAGTGCAGTAGACATGCCGTGGTTTGGGGTATCGCTGAAGTTCTGTTCAGAAAAGGTGTGATTGATGTCTGGATCAGATCAGTTGATGGAGCACAGCGGCAGGCTTGTGCATTATGCTGTCATAACGCTGATGCTCCTGTTTCACGGCTCCCATACTTAAGCAGGGCATCACAGAATTCACATTTTACGAACCCCACGCTTTCGTCTGCAGCTTGATTAAAAACTGTGTAAAAGTTTGTCCAGACCTGGGATTCTCCATTCGATGGCTGCTGCCTCACTTCATTCTCCCCCGACTATAACTTCTTTCTCCCCGGCTCTGAGGCGTCCATTCTGTCACTCACAGAGCTCAGCTTAGACTCGCTGGCCTACAACTGCCATCCAGCTCAACAGCGCTCTGTGCTCAAAATTTAAAGGCCCAGCTACAAAGAGCAAAACCACAACCAGCCCAATAGAAACAGGCAGAATTAGGATCCGAACCGTCCCAAACCCTCAGGTACTGGTCCGGTTTTATCAGGCTCAGGTGAAAATGGCAAACTCACTCTCAGAGTTCACAGCACAAGCAGGAACCTTAGCTAATCAGTATGTCTCAGCTGATCTCAGATCAGCTCATGTGAGTTTGAACTGAACCCAAACCCAGCATATAAGGGGAGAATTTATCTCAGTCTGTGTTCACACTACACTGGAGAGAGAGACTTGCCTCATCACACACCTGGGAGACACACTGGTGACGGGTCAGGAAAAGAGCAGCACTCTGGAGTGATTCCACTGGTGTGTTTATTACACCTCAACTGATTACACACAAACCCACATACTTACACCACCACCACATAGCACAGTTATTACTCAGTGATAACATTGGGAAGTTATGTGAAAATAAATTAGACACATCTCATGGAAACACTACAGAACGTTTCAAATAAAATAATATTTTGTTGATGCTGTTTGACCGGCAAATATTTTAATTAATGCTGCTCAGATGTGATGGAATGCAGTTCTTTTAACCTGATTTTTACTGCAACATCATGAGATTTCAAAGTTACATTCAACATGAACTGCTGCAGAAATGTATCTATGTTTTGTAAATGACTCAATAAAATATTGTAAAAGATATTATCTGCAAATATACTCATTAATCTTGTCAAAGTGAAAGAAGCAGTCTGTTCACCTGATCATTGCCCACAAACCACAGCACTATTTCACTCTAATAGACACCTTCAGTGGACAGATCTGCAGAGAAATAGGCCAGAAGAATGGAAACACTCTCTCAGTGAAGGAGTGTTTAAAAGTGTAGAGAGGAGTGTTGTCACTGGGGTCAGAGAATGACACCTCCCCCCTGTCCCAGTCCAGCTGCACTCTGACCCTCTGGGGTTTCTCCTGCACAGTGAGGGCTGTACGTGGGGAAGTCAGGGCTTTGTATTCCCCTGTCAGCAGCCCTATACCCCACACTCCTCCTGCTGAGCTCAGATCCACAAACCCTTTCCTGCTGACGGACTCTTTAGCTACACCCACCATCCAGAAATCTCCATCCCCCACCTCTACATCCCAGCAGTGTCTCCCTGAGCTGAATCCCTCAGAGCCCAGCACACACCACTGCCACCCATCAAATCTCTCTGGATTATCAGGAACCTGCTGACTCTCACCACTGTATCTCACACTGGTCAGATCCTCAGACAGTGAGAGGATGGGATGTGCTGTGTTTGGGTCCAGAGTCACAGGAGCTGAAGGGACAGAGAATGAGACGTCAGCACTGATCTGCACAAAGGGAAACCGTCAGATACAATGGGCTCCTAATGATATAAAATGAGTTTTACAAAACCAGTATAGGGAACCATTAGAGCCTCAAATACACAGTAAAGGCCAAAAGTATCAGGCCACCATTGTTTTCGGCTAGGTGAAGAAGAACGTATTTAATATATGCACATTTAATGAATAACAAACCAAAGTACAAATATTGTTTGCTATTTCTACCAACAATAACTTAAAAAGTTGGCTTCCAAATAATCTTAGACAACACTTTTTAAAATTGTTGCTTATAAAAGCAGGGACTACCCCTGTTTTCTTCAGTTCAGGCGTCTGCATCTTGTTGTGTGTAGATACTGAACTCTTTCTGCAGAAATAAATCCTATTTCTTATACGGATATACCTTGCCATGCTGGTTATTCTAAGGGGCGACATAGCTCAGGAGGTAAGACCGATTGTCTGGCAGTCGGAGGGTTGCCGGTTCAAACCCCGCCCTGGGCGTGTCGAAAGTGTCCTTGAGCAAGACACCTAACCCCTAACCGCTCTGGCGAATGAGAGGCATCAATTGTAAAGCGCTTTGGATAAAAGCGCTATATAAATGCAGTCCATTTACCATTTACTCTGCTGAACATTGCGAAGCAGGTGGAGGGGTGGGAGAGCCTAGCACCCATAGCCTGTAGTGCCAGTAAGCCCCACACATCTAAGCCTAACTCCTTCTTTGCTGTAGTAGTGCAAGTAAAATACGCACCAGCATTTCAAGCAATATGGAAAAGAAAGAGTTAGACTTAGATGTGTGGGGACAAGTAAACATTGTGACAAGAATGTTTCTTTTGCTAGAGACCACAAGATATTTGTCTACTGCCTCCTGATCTTCCTGGTCTTCTCCTGTTAACATTACTGGCCATCAGCTGGACCTTGCTGAGTGTGTACTGAACACTGCACCTGGAAATATTAAGCCTTTTTGCAATTTCTCACTGGGAATAACCTTGCCACAACATACTTATTTGGCTCTGCACACCTAAGCCAAACTCCTTCTTTGACATATTTCTTTCAGATTTACTGCTTGCACAGGGCTCTTACACAGGCAGGACCAATATGACTCTGGCTGGCTTTATCAGCTTGTGGAAAGGATGCTGAAGATTCCCCCTGTACAGTGACAATGTGGAGCTCCCTGCCCCCAGTACTCACTATATTGAACAGTCCCCAGCATCTTCTCCCACACTCTGTACTTCAGATTGCCCAGGTGCTTGGCCACATCAATCAGCGCTCCTGAGACCTTCTCTGGATCCGCCAGTGTGCACTGGGCTCTGCAATAATATTCAGGAGTCACTTGTGCTGTGGGCGTGGCTTCATTACCATAAAATTTCATCAGCAGCAACATCAGATCTTCATTCTATAAGAAAATGGCTCCATCCCTCCCAGCGTTCTGCCACACAGCCCCACTGGCTGCCAGATATGAAGCAGCCCGACCCCACTGAGGGACACACACTCACAGGAGCATGGGGGGGAAGGGGGAATCTATATTCCATTCACTGGTGACCTGTTATCTGTATAATGGTCATAATAGTTTTTATGATGTTAATCATTATGATTAACATAATATAATTATAATCATTTCATAAGTTCATATGTTTACTAATTTAGGTATGAATGTAACATTTTCTTCCATCTGGTCCGATTTTACTCATCATTGATGAAATGCTACAGTACTTAAAACTAAAAATAAAATACCACTCACATTTTAACTGCAGAGAGAAAGGAAGAGGAGATTAAAAGATTGAAAAGAGAGAAAGGCTGGAGTTCACATACCGTATCTCCACATCTTTGTAACTCTGAAAAAATTAATAAAAGTTGGTTTTTATCACTATAACCAATACTTAGACAATAAAAAACTGTATCAATGTAATATATTCCCATTTGATAAATTGATAAACATGTTTTATGTGTGATTATGACATAGGATTTACCTGCAGGAATGAGACGTCTTCAGCTCCCAGCTCCTGTTCTATGGCTCTGATTTGTTCTGAAAGGGATGATATCTCTTCTGTCATCTTCTCAATCTTCTCCTTCATCATCTGACTCTTCTGCATCTCTTCCTCCCTCAGTGCAGTGATCCTGGCTGCCTCTTCATCTTTTAGGAACTGCTGAAGTTTCTCAAACTCCACCTTTATCTGTCTCTCTGTGTGCTGGGCCTGGCTCTGGAATAAACATTATTCACCATCATTTCAGCACAATCATAAGCTACATTTTCAACACTGTGATTTAAAGGCTTCAGTACAGTACCTTGATGTGCTCTGCTGTTTGATCACAGATTAGTTTCACTGCATTATAGGATTTTAGCTTCTCCTGCAGTGGAGCCAGTGCAGTCCTGAGTTTCTCCTGGAAAGAAATGACAGAGTTCACACTTTACTGAGGACACAGACTGATAGTAAACACAGCCTACACAGACAGCACAAAAGCACATAGTATACAGGCAGGTTTTCACTGCATGAATGTGATAATTTTATGTAAAGAAATACTGGCAACTAAACATGTGTTTGAGCTTGTTATACAATTTGCAAGTAGGATACATTAGAATGCTCAATTATGCAGGAATTATGTAATACATATAGAAAAGTGTCATTATCATCTGTTTTACATAAATGCTTATCATTTCTTAATTTTTGTTCTATGTTGATATTACATTTATTACACACAACATTTATTGTGCCAAAAAGAGAAGTAGTCACACAATATTGCATTAATTGTCAAAATCATTTTATAAATGCAGTCTATCCATAATCTGTGCCAGGACTGCAGCTATCATTTTAATTACAGTCACTTAATTGAAATGAAAATATTGTTAAAGTTTTGTTTATTGTTATTCATCTCACTACAGATGGGTGTAAGAAAAAGAAGAAAATTAATTAGCCCAGGGACCACAGTGCAGTATAAGAACAGCCATAAACAATTAAAAATTAGAATGAATCCAGCAATTAAAAAAATAGCAAAGAAAAAAGGCACTGAAAAATACTTAATGGACAATTAATCATCATTCCTGTAAATATGCATGAAATCATATGGTTAAAAATGCATAAAAACGTGCATTCACAACTAGTAGATAAAAATACATTAAATCCTGAACTGGCAACCCGCTCCCCTACTCAGATTTCACTGGCCTTGTCAGTTTAAGGGTTAATTTGAGCGTTGGCAGCGTTTACTTTACAAAATGGATGTTATAAAACAGCTCAAAGCTCTACCTGCCCCATCCACAACAGGACATAATTCAGAATTTACTGGATCTTCTCATTCACACTCAGAACCACCGATACGTGCCAAAGCTACAGCATCTGGATCTACAACCCCAAATGAAGTCAGTGGCACTGCTGGTCTTGCTATGCTACTCGATCCAGCTAATTCAGCTAATGACATCAGCTCCCCTCCAGCTTCACTAGCTAGCAGGAGCACATCAGGTTCCAGCAGCACTACATTTGGACCAGACCCTCCACTGCAAACTCCACCAGAGGATTTTAGTAGAGAAAAACCTGACCAGGTGAAAGAGGACAAGTATCTAAGCCTCATTTTTAGTGGGAAAATGCTCTTTTGTAAATGACTGGTGGCACAGGAGAGACTGACTGGGGTACACAGTAAAAGCAGATGCAGATTATGTTTCCCTTGTGGGAAATTCAAATTGTGTGCAAATGTTGATTCAATCTTTAAAATGAAGGGACATTGCAGTTGGAAGCATGCTGTTGAATATAACCAAGGCTTTCATAAACATGCAAGCTCTAAAGAGCATCTGACATGCGAGGCCGTTCAGAGGGAATAAGAGAAACGCTCTGAGACAGACACAGAAACTTCCAGAAATTGATTAACACAGAGCAGCCTTCTAGAAATAGATAGTGCATGGCATCCATAACTGATATTTTGGAACTTCAAATATAACACTGTCATTAAGACCCATGTAAAAATCAGTGCCTTCCCAGTGAAAAAAAAGTTCCTCCACTGATGGACGTCTGATGCTGGCTTTGCCCCGCCCTCTTGCCTCTCTCTGTTAGTCATGTGACACATAGTATGGAGCTCAAACTGCAGCCATGACTGAGAACAAAGGTCACTTTATGCAGTTCTTTTATTAAATCTCAATAATTTTTATTCCCAGTGAATTTACAATAGAAAAGATTAAAGCATACACAATTTGATACTATGTGTAAATTTAAAAAATTTTAAATTTTAAATTCTTACAAGCCTAAATAAATAAGGTAAAATGGGAAATATGTCTGACAATTACCTTATACTCTTCTGCAGCCTCCTGAACTCGTCGCATTTTGTGGTTTTCATGTTTTCTTGAAGTTTGGCAGACAAGGCAGACGGGTATTTGATCCTCCAAACAGAAGATTGTGAGTGTCTGACTGTGCAGACTGCAGAGCACTTCAGATCCTGCTTTAGCTCTCTGACTTCTCTCCTTTAAGAATGCCTCACAGGCATTCCTCAGAGACAGGTTATAGGGAGGTGGATCCATAGAAGATCTTCTCCGGCACACTGGGCACTCCTGAGATCCCTTCTGTTCCCAGTACTGCTGCAGACAGGCCTTACAGAAGCTGTGACTGCAATTCAGAAGAACAGGATCCCTGAAGATTTCAGAGCACACAGGACAGGAGAGCTCCTCTTCCAGGGGAGAAGATCCAGACGCCATTCTGTCTCAGAGCTAGAGCACGTCTTATGCCAACTAATAGAACTAAAAATCTTAATAGAGAGTTACCCCCAGATCCAGGGGAGGGATTTACAGATAAGAGTAGGTAGGTATGAACTACAGGCAAAACAGGTTTTCTCTTCAGATAAAATCACACTATTTCCAGGTTTCCTACCCCTCCCCCGCTCCACAATTTTCTATTTATTCATGTTTTCGTTTTTGTCCTTAATGTTAAATATGAGGGTAAGCAGCCTGCCTGTACAGCCAGGTGCAATCCTGAATCCACACGGCAAACCAAAGTTTGAATTCGTGAAATGTTTGAAATGCAGCGTATAGTCGGTCTCAATTCTTTTTAATGCATCGATTTGATTAGAATTTATTTTTGACAAAATAAGGTGGTAGTTTTAGTTTTCACACAGGCTACAGTGAACAGGAATTCTCCCTGACACTGAACTTTGGCTGTCGTTTCTTCGTCAGTTCAGTTTGAGAGTTGCCGCACGCAGATTTTTAAAATAGCTGCATAATGAACCATTTTTTCTATTCACACTCAAAGTGCTGCAATCAGCTTGTGAGAACTGCTTCCCTCTTCCTGTTGGACACACCAGAGCTGCAGAGTGAGGGGATCCACCAGGGGGCAGTATTGTGCAGCTGAGGTCTGTGTGCAGCTGATTGGCCAGCACTTCCAGGGCCCTTTCATAGCTTGCCTGAGTGTCTGATTCAAACAGAAGAGTGACCACAGGGGAGGAATCAGACTTCTCTGAGTCAATGAGCTACAGCACCTGGCTAACAGCATTTCCAGACCAAGATGAATTTGAGCTGTTTTCTTTCTGTAATGTGTACCATCAGTAACCATGCAGTGCTGGTCCATGATGCAGGTAAGCAGTGAAAAGCTCTGATCTCCCTGCAGTGCTCTGAGACTCAGTCTCTCCTCTGTACTCAGGGTACTGTGGTGAGCTGAAGCTCCTCTGCTAGTCGATGGGTTTCACACACCTATGAGGGGTGTGTTTCCCTCTGTCTGTGTTCATACTGCACTGGAGAGAGAGACTTACCTCATCACACACCTGGGAGACACACTGGTGACAGGTCAGGAAAAGAGCAGCACTCTGGTGTGATTCCACTGGTGCATTTATTACAATTCAACTGATTACACACAAACCAATGTATTTACTGCAACATTCACATCATGAGGTTATGAAGTTACATTCATCGAGAACTGCTGTAAAAATGGATCTATATATTTTTTAAAGATTAAATAAAATATTGAAAGAGAATTTTGTATGATTCCACTGGTGCATTTATTACACTTCAACCGATTACACACAAACCATACACTTACAATAGCCGTAGTAAAAAAGCGCCCTTTCAAGCATTAAACCTGCTCAGAAGCAAGTAAATAGTCCTCTTTCTTCAGCTGATTTTTACCCACAATCCCACAGTGACTGCTATTCCACTCTTACAGACACCTTCAGTGGACAGATTCGTAGAGAACCAGGATTGAAGAATGGAAACACTCTCTCAGTGAAGGAGTGTTTAAAAGTGTAGAGAGGAGTGTTGTCACTGGGGTCAGAGAATGACACCTCCCCCCTGTCCCATTCCAGCTGCACTCTGACCCTCTGGGGTTTCCTCTGCACAGTGAGGGCTGTAGGTGAGGAGCTCAGGGCTGTGTATTTCCCACTGATTTGCCGTATACTCCACACTCCTCCTGCTGGGCTCAGTGTGAAGTCCGTTTTCCTTTTGATGGACTCTTTAGCCACACCTACCACACAGTAATCTTCATCCCCCACCTCTACATCCCAGCAGTGTTTCCCTGAACTGAATCCCTCAGAGCCCAGCACACAACCCCACCTATCAAATCTCTCTGGATTATCAGGAACCTGCTGAATCTCTCCACAGCATCTCACACTGGTCAGACCCTCAGACAGTGAGAGGTTGGGATGTGCTGTGTTTGGGTCCAGAGTCACAGGAGCTGAGGGGACAGAGAATGAGACGTCAGCACTGATCTGCACAAAGAGAAACCATCAGATACAACAGGCTCCTAATCAGTGCTGTAGTCATTTTAAAAAAATAAATTAAATTTTAAAAAAAGAAGGCGGTTAAACTCTGGGCCTGGTCATCTTCCATCCTGGCACATAAGCACGCTGTGAGCTAACCCCGCAGAGCATAAAGGAGCTAACGCTCTTTTAAGATGGACAATCTAAACACTATCAGCCCCAGGGAAGCATTAATCCCTTCTTCAGATCAATTCAGACACTTGGCAGGATAAATTCATGCCATGTGTTCCCTGCTCAAAACACCTAAATGTTCTAAAATCAATTTGCCCAAATTCTGCTCATAACATGTTCCCTCAAACTTTTTCAATTAAACAACACCAATCCCCTAAATTATGTGGTCTATATTCAATTTACATCGATAATACTAAGGGAAAATAATCTGTTTTCAGTATGAATATGAATATTGCAAGCAATCCATGACTGACAATAAAAATCAACAATTTTTGATGCTTTCCACGTTTCTGTCAGTAATACAAGTAAAAACAGTAAAAAGGTGAAATTATCATTGGCATCAGAATTAACAATCAGAAAAAAATTAGTTTGAACAGCCTCGGAAACAAATGGAAATCAAAAATGTTACATTCACAGAGTTTATATGAAACCAAATGAACTGAACAGAAGAACTGAACAGGCCAGCCCCTACCCAAGGGGGAATCAAAGGGTTAATGCGGTCTTAACACAATGTAGTGTTATTCATTCTTTTAAGCCAATAGCAATGTTTAAATGGTTTGAGCACAGAACTTTTATTTATTTGTTTTTTTTTCTCTTACCGTGGTCATGGATCACGAGTGGAACTGCAGTATCTGGCAAGCTGGAAGGCTAACTTAGCCAATAAGCTAACACTGGCATCGTTACCTCCACTCTGGAGCTCGGGTGAGTGTTTTCCACATTCATAATATATCTTACTATATTGAAATAAAATGCCGTTTGAATGGAAAATATGCATTGTGGTGGATATTACTTAGCAGCTCGCTGTTTTGATGTGTGGTCGTTAGTTGGCGAACGTTACCGCTAGATCTCCTCCTGCTCTCTGGCATTAACAAGCCAGCCACCACAGCTAGCTTATTAATGTCAGGGTAGCTGGCTATGCCAAACATCTGGGTAATCAGGGCCGAAATATTACTTTACCACATAAAAGTGGGGTACATGCAATGAACTGTATAAACTATACAGTTCAGTGGGTACACGCCGCACAGCCACGCTCCGGATTTGGCGAGGGGGGGGGGGGGGGTGGAGATTCTGGGAGATTCTGTGTTTGTCTGAGCCATGACGCTTCAAATAATTTCAAATAAAAACGGTGTATGGGCTGATCTGTTTCAGGATTTTGTGCCACATGTGCAGTAAACTAGGCTACATAGACAGTTACACGCAATAAGCCTATTTCGGTGTTGAACAGTCGGATTGGCAGGAACAATGGTAATAAAAATGGACACAAGAAATGTTTTGAAGCGTCATGGCACAATGTCCGACATGTCGCTCTCATACAATGACGATAGTCTCTAAGAGATGTAGAAAACCTAAAAGAATAAAGCATTATCGTAACTAGGAAAACTGCATCAACGTAAAGGGTTAATTAACGCTCTAAAAACAGAAAACAGTGAGTAAAGGCTGCGCCTCAGAGAGAGAGAGAGAGAGAGAGAGCACAACACAGAAGTAAAATTCTTACTCTATGCAGATGACCTGGTTCTCCTGTCACCTACTGAAGAAGGGTCAGGAGAACTTAGCTCTGGTGGAGGATTTCTGTCAGAACTGGGCCCTGACAGTAAACTTAAAAAAGACAAAAGTAATGATCCTCGAAATATACATATATATATATATAGACCACACCCTAAATTACACCAACCTTAGACCACACCCTAAATTACACCCACCTTGGTCCGAACATTACTGCATCAGGGGGCTTTACCATAGCAGTGAATGATGCATTAAAAGAAAAAGCTCAAAGAGCACTATATTCCATATAAACAAAACTTCAAAAATTGTTCTATTGAATAACTGGTTTAAAATCTTCAATAGTTTTGACAGTAGTAAAACTAACCAATAAACACAAAACACAGACCAGCTTCATACCAGCACTGCTTACCAACAAATCAGAGTAATCCAAGTTAAGAAGAAGATCAAAATCTCTTATCTGAAATATTGGGATCACATAGTCAAAACACAAAAAAAGTAGATTGATATCAGACCCTAAAAAGAGACAACACATTAGCCGAGTATCTCTTCTCTTTCAGAGGTACAAAGCAGAGACAGATCCTGACCAAGTACAGGCAGTGACCTCACACTTGCAATTGACAAAAGTAACCGGAATACATGGTTATCAAAAGAAGAACGTGTATGTGGTCACTGTTAGATAGGAGAGGAGACAACAGAGATTCTTTTTTGGAATTATTATTATTATTATTATTATTATTATTATTATTATTTGTAATTGTTATCACAGTTAGACATAGCAATTGTTCTGTTTAATTTATGTTCACGTTGTAACATATTTCTGTATGTACACTTTGACAATATTTGCATATGCATTTTAGGCCAATAAAGGATTTTGAATTTGAGAGAGAGAATGAGCACTCAATAATAAAATCGCCTTGGTTTCACAAAAAACAATCATTATAGTCTTAGATACATGTGTGAGAGAAGCACCAGAAGTTAATAATATTTGTATACGTGCCATGTTTTATAATCATTGTAAGAGGGTGCAAAGCCTGTCCTTCCCCTAAAATACGTTATCATTCTTGAAACAGCGTTTTATTGTAAACGTCAGTGACTTTAAGGACTGGTGCTTAGTCTCTTCACTCCAGGGCTCTTACACAGACAAGACCAATATGTCTCTGACTGGCTTTATCAGTTTGTGGAAAGGATGCTGAAGATTACCCCTGTACAGTGACAATGTGGAGCTCCCTGCCCCCAGTACTCACTGTATTGAACAGTCCCCAGCATCTTCTCCCACACTCTGTACTTCAGATTGCCCAGGTGCTTGGCCACATCAATCAGCGCTCCTGAGGCCTTCTCTGGATCCGCCAGTGTGCACTGGGCTCTGCAATAATATTCAGGAGTCACTTGTGCTGTGGGCGTGGCTTCATTACCATAGAAGATTATCAGCAGCAGCATCAGATCTTCATTCAATAAGAAAATGGCTCAGCCCAACCCCACTGAGGGACACACACTCAAATGAGCATTGCGGAGGATATCATAAATATAACTGACTAGCCATTATCATTATGTTCCGTTTAGGCTAAGCATTGGCATTGTATAATTTTATACGATAATGCTTGTCATTCTGAATTTTAGATTCTAGTTGGAATTTTTTAGTCTGATTTGACTCATCATTGTTCCAATTCTACAGTACTTGTAAACTACCTCACATTTAAATTGATCAGAGAGAAAGGAAGAGGAGATTAAAAGATTAAATAGTGAGAAAGGCTGGAGTTTACATACCGTTTCTCCAAATCTTTGTAACTCTGAAATAATTGAAAAAGAAGAGTGAATTTTTATTACTACAACCAATACTCAGACAATTCTATCAATACAATAACAATATTTTGGAGAATATTAAACGACTTCATGCATACACACAATAATACACACAATCAATAATCTTTATTGAGGCTGGGTAAACAGCAAGTCTAATCAAAAATGAAAAAAGAGAGAGTGAGAACAGATCTGACCTTCAGGGCACAGAGTATGTCAACATCATGGGAGATCATCGGCACATCACAGAATCAGGCCCACAACTGAGAACCACTGCTACGGTTGCTCTCAAGCCCCCGCAAACATAAGCGATTCCGACACCAAAGCCGTCCCACTGGTAGTCTTTAAGAGAGCAACCAATCCAATGACTTATGTAGCGAGCTCAGGGGGGTACTTCGTGAAGCAGGATTACTGAGTTAGCTGGATAACTGCACTGAGTAAAACCCTGTATCACAGAGCAGGATTACTGAGTTAGCTGGATAACTGCACTGAGTAAAACCCTGTATCACAGAGCAGGATAACTGAGTTAGCTGGATAACTGCACTGAGTAAAACCCTGTATCACAGAGCAGGATTACTGAGTTAGCTGGATAACTGCACTGAGTTTTGTACTTTACTTTCTTTTTTACCATTTTGTCTGTTACTGTACTGTGTCCACTTGCTATTGTGGTTTTTGTCATCGCAGAAAGCTTGATGCTTCATGCTTACAAGAGTTTAAAACATGTGTGTTTAAACGAGTGTGGCTTAAATGAAGAATTTGATATTACAATTTTGTAATGGGGCAATTTATAGACCACTTTGATTGACACATAGTGGACTATATTGTATTCTCTTAGCCTTTATGTATACTGGAATTACATATTTTTTGTTTTTCTGTGTATATATTATACAGTATATACTTTTTACATTGCTTACTTGTGCGTTTTTAATTATATGTTCCATGTCTGCGATGATTCAACACAGGTCTACATTCAATTGATCCGATTGTGGTCTCATGTCTTATCCTCATATATACTGCACCTTAATGTAATTTTTAAATGTTTTTCTGTATAATGGCTGATTGTGTACTCAAAGTGATATATTTCAGAGAAGCCTATTGGATGATTCATCCATGTGTGCGGATAATGGATCACCGCACTCTTTACACCTGATGAAGACAGATTCGTCTGATGCACTTTTGGGAGCATTAAACTGTGTGCCGGTTTCTTTTTTCTGTACCTGATATGACACATGACTTACCTGCAGGAATGAGACGTCTTCAGCTCCCAGCTTCTGTTCTATGGTTCTGATTTGTTCTGAAAGGGATGATATCTCTTTGGTCATCTTGGCAATCTTCTCCTTCATCATCTGACTCTTCTGCTTCTCTTCCTCCCTCAGTGCAGTGATCCTGGCTGCCTCTTCATCTTTTAGGACCTGCTGAAGTTTCTCAAACTCCATCTTTATCTGTCTCTCTGTGTGCTGGGCCTGGCTCTGAAATAAACATAATTCACCATCATTTCAGCACTATCTGGTGCTGCATTTTCAAAACTGTGATTTAAAGGCATCAGTACAGTACCTTGATGTGCTGTGCTGTTTGATCACAGATTAGTTTCACTGCATTAAAGGCTTTTAGCTTCTCCTGCAGTGGAGCCAGTGCAGTCCTGAGTGTCTCCTGGAAAGAAATGACAGAGTCCTCACTTCACTGAGGAAACAGTCACACAGTCAACTTCACTGCCTACACAGACAGCACAAGAGCCCCTGCTCAGACAGAGAGGAGCCAGAATGGAGACTCAGGTCACAGCTTGTGTAAAGACAATGTGTTCACTGAGACACATATCAGTGCATTGCCTCTATGACAAGACACGCCAGGTAAACAGGTGTGAGTGTAGGAAATTACACACATTGCTATAGTTACAAACTATATTCAATTGTTCAAACCTGTATAGGCTATATAAAGTTCTTATATTTGTAGAATGGTCAGAGGGAAACCGAGGGAAATTGTTGCTATTCAGTTATTTATGTATTAAGTCAATATTCAGCTTGCTTAAAAGTTTAGGCTGTCAGTGAGTTATGTTAATTGAAGAATAGTTTATTTACACACCTTATATTTCAGTGCAGCCTCATCTCTTGGACAGAAGTTGTGATTTCTGTGTGTTCCTGTTAAACAGTCAACACAAATGGGTTCATCATCATCCAAACAGAAGAGTTTGAGTTTCTCACTGTGCAGACTGCAGAGCACTTCAGATCCTGCTTTAGCTCTCTGACTTCTCTCCTTTAAGAACGCCTCACAGATATTCCTCAGAGACATACTAATGGAGGGTTGATTCTTAGAGGATCTTCTCCTGCAAATTGGGCACTCCTGAGATCCCTTCTGTTCCCAGTACTGCTGCAGACAGGCCTTGCAGAAGCTGTGACTGCAACTCAGGACAACTGGATCCCTGAAGATTTCAGAGCAAACAGGACAGGAAAGCTCCTCTTCCAGAATTGAAGATCTGGACGCCATTCTGTCCCGGTAGCAGGTCTTGGTCTGCGAGAGAAAATCGGGGCGATCTGAGGTCCACGTCTACTGCTTAATTAGGCACATACAACCGGGTTGCGTTACGGATCGCTTCTTTCCACAGTACGTGGCTGAGATGAGACGTGAAAACGTAAGCGAGACCAAGACCAAGAACACGACGAGTCGACGATTTCGTGAAAAGTCTTAGTAATTAATTTATTTTTACCCCGTGAGAGCCAAGGGAAATATTTGCGTTTGTTTGTTTACTTTGTTTAAACAAAGTAAGTCCTAAGTCCACGAGTGTTCAAGCCTGTTCTGAGCTCAGTAATGGCTTCTGTTAAATCAGCTATTGAGTTTCACTTTTACTTCCCGTTGTTACACAAAATTGCAGCAAAAGACTGTCTTTATATTAGTCTCCTATCTTTTCGTCTTCAAAGTCAAGAATTTATTCTCCATCGACATTTTCAGAAATGTTTTCATTTGTGAAATATACAGAGTGAAATCATGTTAAAAGGTCCCTGATGTGACTAAAGCGCCCACCTGTGGGAAACCGTACTTTTCTCTTCCTGTTAAGAGACACCTGATTATCAGACAGCAAATCCTGCAGGGGGCAGCATTGTAACACTTAGGTCTGAGTGGGCTGATCTGCCAGCAGTTTTGCTCCAGCCCTGTTCTTCAGGTTCTGTCAGTTCTCTCATGTGTGTTAGTCAAAATTGAATCTCATTCCCAAGCTAATCAAAGCACACACCCTCCCTAACAAACATGATTCAAACACAGATTCAGAGTTTGACTCCACAGTCCATGCCTTTATAATATCCTCACTGATCCAGGTAATGGAGAGAGTTGTGCTTCAGAGTAGGTCATTACAGCACTAATGAAGCTAATGGAGAGAGCTGTGCTTTAGAGTAGGTCCTTACAGCACTGATGAAAGCACGTGACTGAAACATTTTCTGCTGTGCTGGACAGAGGGTGAACGCATCTTGAACTTTTTCTCTTTGAATGAGCAAGAGCTACTATATAAACTTTTTTCTTTAAATAAAAGGAATAACTTTTTCAAACTCAATGTGTAGCCATTTCCTAAAAACAATTCGCCCCTCAAGGTCAAAGTTCAGCTTTTGGACAGGGAGGATGTGATATGTGAACATAAACCTCAGTTACCATGGTAATGGAGAGAGCTGTGGTTCAGAATAGATTCAGAATGTGTGTGTCATGTAGACCAAAGGATCTGCACAACACACACCTTCAGACATCTGCAGGCGACTTCAGTTACCCCTCTGATCATTGGGAATTGGTGACAGGACAAGGATAATGTAAAGAAGGAAGAATGAGGAAAAATGTCTAAATGTTGTAAATGACCCTTTTGGCACAGTATGTCAGTCAGCCTACAAGAGGGAAATCAGTTCTGGATTTGGTGCTGTGTAATGCCTCTGTAGAGGTAATGGAGCCACCTGGGACAAGGGATCATTGCAATTTGTTTTAATGTATTTGGGCAAAGTAAGAGGCCCTCCTCTGAGTCAAGAACTTTTCATTTTAGGCATGCCAGCTTTAACAAGATGGGAGCAAATTTATGGAGTATAGACTGGGTGCAACTTCTCGATTGCAATACTGTGAATGAAATGTGGGGCAGGTTCAAAAGGGTCATTATTGAGGCACAATGTAAATTCATTCAAAGGTGAGGAAAATTCGATTAAAAAGCAGTCACCCCAGTGGAAGCCTTACAAGAAAGCGTGAGGGAAAAGAATAAACTTTATAAGACACACTGGGATGGCAGGTATTCCATCCGCCAAGTTACGCCTTGGCAGGGCGGCATGCCCCATACAGCACCGAGAGTTTGGAACTTTTCAGGGTTCCCTACAGGAATAACCGCAATGGCCACAGACTCTCAGCTCTTAAAAACTATCATTTCTGTACCTTCTGACCCCATTTCAACAGGCAGAATTCACAAATATTTTCACACATCCACACAATAAAGCCCCAAACTTAGGGGATTTTGTGCTTTTTCCTTCTTCTTTTTCTTGCCAGTTACATCATCAAAAATGCTACAGTCACAAAGAATGTGTCTCCTCATTGGACATTTACCTACACCAGCCAATGAAAACATCAGATACAAAAGCAAAATGGACATATATAGAAGTGCACGTATAAAAAAACTTTGCCACCCCAGTGGCTATTTCACTAGTAGCTCACAGGGCACTGGGTAGCGTGTTAGCCTATGGGACCTTTAGCCTAATGACAGGTACAGATGTAAATCCCCCCTCAGACCCAAATTTCTATCTCGTCACACCGGCTTCCATGCTAGCTAATAATTGCCTAGAAAAATTTAAATTTGCAACAGTGCAGTCTTTGCGGTGAACTTATTTATATTTTTGAAATCCAAAAAAAATAGACGCACACTTTAAACAGTTTCAATTTCGCCGTTTTAACCGAGTGTAGCGTTAGCGACCGGACAGCTAAGGAACCAGTCAGATATGCTAAGCAAATGGGCCTGGTAAGCTGACAGGAAACAGGATGTGCACAGTGCCTGATAACTAATAACCGGAAAGACAAGTGGTTTATTAGCCTATCATACTGCTCTGCTGATGGGCTGCCCTGCTTTGACAAGCTGTGCAGCTACTGTTTACGAACCCATATGGAAATAAAATATAAGCCTTTTGCTGCATACTAATTATTACTAAAATTCAAGCGCACAGCAGCCAAGCAAAGCATTGCAAAACTGTGTTTATGAGCGATTTTGTTTTCAGGTCAGGTTTGGGTTTCTGATTTGACGGTACCAGTCGGGCTTGATCGGGTTGGGTCTCAAAGTCCTGGGTACAGGCCGGGTCCAGGCTTCAGTTTCATGCCCGTGCAGACCTCTTGCTTTTTCTCATATACTGATACAAAGAACTGTCATTGTATGATGATAATATTAAATAGCAAATTATGTTACAAGATGGATTTTTGCTCTTTCTTTTCTATGATATGAACCATATGAGTGACCATGCAGTGCTGGTCCATGATGCAGGTAAGCAGTGAAAAGCTCTGATCACCCTGCAGTGCTCTGAGACTCAGTCTCTCCTCTGTACTCAGGGTACTGTGGTGAGCTGAAGCTCCTCTGCTAGTCGATGGGTTTCACAAACCTGTCACAGTCTGAAGGACAGAGTGCACACACACACACATAAACACACACACACACTCACACTCTCTCACACACTAACGTTATATTTTTATATAACTGATCCTCTAACCACAAGCAAACCACAAAATCACACAAAACCACAAACCGCCCCACTGCTGAGAGTAGCAGGTGAGATAGGAGCCCCAGTGCTCTCTCACTCCACACACCTGGTAGAGTAAGGGCTTCACCCAACACCTCAGCACCCTCTTGTGGACAGAGTGAGTATGACCACAGACATTTCCTTCACTCTCAGTTCACAACACCACCCAGGGGGCACTGGGCTTATCCACTTCTCTCACTTGATCTGCTGAATTCAGTTTGAACTGATCCCAAACCCAGCGTATGAGGGGAGAATTTGTCTCTGTCTGTGTTCATACTGCACTGGAGAGAGAGACTTACATCATCACACACCTGGGAGATACACTGGTGACGGGTCAGGAAAAGAGCAGCAATCTGGAGTGATTCCACTGGTGCATTTATTAAAATTCAACTGATTACACACAAACCAATTCCAATATTGACATCATGAGGTTACAAAGGGACATTCATCATGAACTGCTGCAAACATGGATCATTATTTTTTAAAATAATTAAAGAAAACATTGTAATATATATTTTTATCTCATTAATCAAAGTGAAAGAAGCAGTCTGTTCACCTGATCCTTGCCCACAAACCACAGCACTATTCCACTCTTACAGACACCTTCAGTGGACAGATCCGCAGAGAACCAGGCCAGAAGAATGGAAACACTCTCTCAGTGAAGGAGTGTTTAAAAGTGTAGAGAGGAGTGTTGTCACTGGGGTCAGAGAAGGACACCTCCCCCCTGTCCCAGTCCAGCTGCACTCTGACCCTCTGGGGTTCCCTCTGCACAGTGAGGACTGTAGGTGGGGAGGTCCAGGCTGCGTATTTCCCATTGCGCAGCACTATACTCCATACTCCTGCTGCTGGGCTCAGCCTCACAGACCCTTTCCTTCTGATGGACTCTTTAGCCACACCCACCGCCCAGGCCTCACCCCCCACTTCTACATCCCAGCAGTGTCTCCCTGAGCTGAATCCCTCAGAGCCCAGCACACACTGCCACACATGAAATCTCTCTGGATTATCAGGAACCTGCTGTCTCTCACGACTGCGTCTCACGCTGGTCAGATCCTCAGACAGTGAGAGGAGGGGATGTGCTGTGTTTGGGTCCAGAGTCACAGGAGCTGAAGTGACAGAGAATAAGACGTCAGCACTGATCTGCACAAATAAAAAACCATCAAAAACAATAATATAAACTGGGTTTAACAAAAACAATCTTTACAGTCTCAGATACGTGAGAGAGCAGCGCTAGAACTAAAAGCTAAGAACATTTGTAAATGTTCCATGTTGTATAATCATTGTACGAGTGTGCAAAGCCTGTCCCCTAAAATATGTTATCACTCTTAAATCAGTATTTTATTATGAGCATCAGTGAGATTAAGGACTGGTGTTCAGTCTCTTCACTCCAGGGCTCTTACACAAACAGGACCAGTATGACTCTGGCTGGCTTTATCAGCTTGTGGAAAGGATGCTGAGGATTCCCCCTGTACATTGACAATATGGAGCTCCCTGCCCCCAGTACTCACTGTATTGAACAGTCCCCAGCATCTTCTCCCACACTCTGTACTTAAGATTGCCCAGGGGCTTGGCCACATCAATCAGCGCTCCTGAGACCTTCTCTGGATCCGCCAGTGTGCACTGGGCTCTGCAATAATATTCAGGAGTCACTTGTGCTGTGGGCGTGGCTTCATTACCATAGAAGATTATCAGCGGCAACATCAGATCTTCATTCTATAAGAAAATGGCTCCATCCCTCCCAGCGTTCTGGGGATTTATATTAGAGGTAAATATTCATTTCATTACTTTAATATTGTAAAAACCTGCCTCTATATATAGTCATTATTAATGATGCAGTAATTATTATAGAGAGAGAAACATTGCAAACACATTCCACAGTACCTCACTGAACACTACAGGTCTAATAAATTACTTTAGATATTAAACCTGATGACAGAGAATGGAGTTTCTTACCTGTTTTGTGTGTCCTTGTAGCTCTGAAATAGAGTGAATTATTATTGCTTTAGCCAATGCTGTAGATAAACCACAGTAATATCTGACTGTTTGTTGCTGAACATGGTTCAGATATGACACATGATACAGAAAATCTTATGTGCTGTTTTATCATAGTTAAATATGTGCGCTGTGTGTGGATCAAAATGATGAGAAAATTCAAATCAAACTCTGCCTGGAAAAAGGAGACAATTCTGGTTGATAAAACTTTGAAAAAATTAGATGATATTTGCAAATTTAGATGAAAAGGTGGTTTAGAGAATTCTATACTCCATAAATGAAGGTGTGAGAGCATTAACAGCAGTTTGTATAGAGTCCTGCAGACACAGAGTGAACAGGTCTTACCTGCAGGAATGAGACGTCTTCAGCTCCCAGCTCCTGTTCTATGGCTCTGATTTGTTCTGAAAGGGATGATATTTCTTCTGTCATCTTCTCAATTTTCTGCTTCATCATCTGACTCTTCTGCTCCTCGTCCTCCCTCAATGCAGTGATCCTGGCTGCCTCTTCATCTTTTAGGAACTGCTGAAGTTTCTCAAACTCCATCTTTATCTGTCTCTCTGTGTGCTGGGCTTGGCTCTGCAATAAACATTATTCACCATCATTTCAACACAGTCCAGTGCTGCATTTTCAACACTGTGATTTAAAGGCCTCAGTACAGTACCTTGATGTGCTCTGCTGTTTGATCACAGACTAGCTTCACTGCATTAAAGGCCTTTAGCTTCTCCTGCAGTGGAGCCAGTGCAGTCCTGAGTTTCTCCTGGAAAGAAATGACAGAGTTCACACTTTACTGAGGAAACAGACCAACAGTAAACTTCACTGCCTACACAGACAGCACAGTATAAAACATATAAGCCAAAAATTATGGTTTTCACTGCATGAATGTGATAATTCTATGTAGTGAAATACTGGACAACTAAATAAGTGTTTGAGCTGGTTGTAAAATTTACAAGTAAGATGCGATAGAATTCTCAATTATGCAGGAATTAAGTAATACTTATAGGAAGGTGAAATGATTATTTATTTTTACACAAATGGTAATCATTTCTTCATTTCTGTTCTATGATGATACTACATATATTATGCACATTAATCATGCCAAAAAGAGAAGCAGCTGCAAAATCTTGCATTAATTGTCAAAAGGTACATTGCAGTTGGAAGCATGCTGTTAAATATAACAAAGGCTTTCATAAACATGCAAGCTCTAAAGAGCATCTGACATGTGAGGCCGTTCGGAGGGAACAAGAGAAACGCTCTGAGACAGACACAGAAACTTCCAGAAATTGATTAACACAGAGCAGCCTTCTAGAAATAGATAGTGCATGGCATCCATAACTGATGTTTTGGAACTTCAAATATAACACTGTCATTAAGACCCATGTAAAAGTGCCTTCCGAGTGAAAAAAAAGTTCCTCCACTGATGGACGTCTGACGCTGGCTTTGCCCCGCCCTCTTGCCTCTCTCTGTTAGTCATGTGACACATAGTATGGAGCTCAAACTGCAGCCATGACTGAGAACAAAGGTCACTTTATGCAGTTCTTTTATTAAATCTCAATAATTTTTAATCCCAGTGAATTTACAATAGAAAAGATTAAAGCATACACAATTTGATACTATGTGTAAATTAAAAAAATGTTAAATTTCAAATTCTTACAAGCCATAAAAAATAAGGTAACATGTGAAATATGTCTGACAATTACCTTATACTCTTGTGCAGCCTCCTGAACTGGTCGCATTTTGTGGTTTTCATGTTTTTTTGAAGTTTGGCAGACAAGGCAGACGGGTATTTGATCCTCCAAACAGAAGATTGTGAGTGTCTGACTGTGCAGACTGCAGAGCACTTCAAATCCTGCTTTAGCTCTCTGACTTCTCTCCTTTAAGAATGCCTCACAGGTATTCCTCAGAGACAGGTTAAGGGGAGGTAGTTCCCTTGAAGATCTTCTCCTGCAAACTGGACACTCCCGAGATCCCTTCTGTTCCCAGTACCGCTGCAGACAGGCCTTACAGAAGCTGTGACTGCAACTCAGGACAACCGGATCCCTGAAGATTTCAGAGCACACAGGACAGGAGAGCTCCTCTTCCAGGAGAGAAGATCCAGACGCCATTCTGTCTCAGAGCTAGAGCACGTCTTATGCCAACTAATAGAACTAAAAATCTTAATAGAGAGTTACACCCAGATCCAGGGGAGGGATTTACAGAAAACAGCAGGTAGGTATGAACTACAGGCAAAACAGGTTTTCTCTGCAGATATAAAATCAGTGACCTCACCCTGCGTTGGTTATTTCCAGGTTTCCTTCCCCTCCCCCACTCTACAATTTTCTGTTTATTTGACGTTTTCCTTTTTGTCCTTAATGTTAAATATGAGGGTAAGCAGCCTTGTCTGTACAGCCAGGTGCAATCCTGAATCCACACTGCAAACCAAAATTCAAATTCATAAAATGTATAAAATGCAGTGTACAGTCTGTCTCAATTCTTTTTAATGCATACGTTTGGTTAGAATTTATTTTTGACTGAATGAGGAGATGCTTTTAGTTTTCACACAGGCTACAGTGAACAGGACTGCTCCCCAACACTGAACTCTGCCCCTTTGCAGTTTCTCCGTCAATTCAGTTTGAGAGATGCCCCACCCAGATTACTAAAATAATTGTTTAATGAACCCATTTTTTTCAATCCACACCAGACCTGGGTCAAATACGTATTTGTTTAGAATTTGAATACTTCTCTATGCTTTACTGATCGTGTCTACTGTATTGGAAACAATTAAATACTCTCAAATAGTGCAAACTCCGCCTTCTGGTCATATTGGCAGGCTCAATTACACCAGGCAAGATAAAAAGAGCACAGAAAACTATTTGAATCCAAAATCAATTACGTATTTGACCCAGGTCTGATCCATGCTCAAAGTGTTGTAATCTGCTAATAAGAACTGCTTCCCTCTTCCTGTTGGACACACCAGAGCTGCAGAGTGAGGGGATCCAGCAGGGGGCAGTATTGTGCAGCTGAGGTCTGTGTGCAGCTGATTGGTCAGCACTTCCAGGGCCCTTTCACAGCTTGCCTGAGTGTCTGATTCAAACAGAAGAGTGACCACATTGGAGGAATCAGACTTCTCTGAGTCAATGAGCTACAGCACCTGGCTAACAGCATTTCCAGACCAAGATGAATTTGAGCTGTTTTCTTTCTGTAATGTGCACCATCAGTAACCATGCCTGACCTGGAGGACAATATTTCCAGACCAGCAACTGCACACACAACCTGACTAAAGCACTGAATGTAAGATGCTTCTCTTTGGTTCTCCTAATCTTCGTATTACATTTCTCTGCTTGGTCTGTGTATTTTATCAGCTAGTTTGACACCTTTGGCTATACCCTGCGCAACCACTTTATCTGGTTGCTCTAGCAGAGTCCCTGTTAGCATCCAGCCCATCTAGCTACTGACCGCCAGTGGAGGATGCCCCTGTCTGTTTTCAGTGGAGGCGCATTCACCTCGTGTGGGGCAGTTGGAGACCCATGTACCTCCTGTGGAACCCGGGACCGAGCCAGGGGCCTTCAAATCCTCAGCCAAGGTTTGGGGGGCCTGTCCAGGCTGTATCCCTGTATTCCTCCTGTCCAGTGCATGCTGGGATACGCTCCAGTACCCCATACCATCATCGAGCAGTGATTAGCCAACTCCAACAATGCTGTTAAAATCAACTCTAAGGGTCACTATTAGAATTAAAAGTGCTCCATCAGAGTTTATTCCACACTGAAGAGTTTTCTGTGTACCCGTGGAACAAAATATATTATGGTAGTTAGAGAGTTCTGGACCGCTTCAAGTCACTTCCTGTTTTGATGAGATTTATTCTCTAATCAGCTCCAGGGATCTGAACCCCCTTATCGTATCATACATTTACAATGGGGGGGGACATAGCTCAGGGGGTAAGAGCGCTTGTCTGGCAGTCGGAGGGTTGCCGGTTCGATCCCCGCCCTGGGCGTGTCGAAGTGTCCCTGAGCAAGACACCTAACCCCTAACTGCTCTGGTGAATGCGAGGCATCAATTGTAAAGCGTTTTGGATAAAAGCGCTATATAAATGCAGTCCATTTACGAGACGCATTTTAAGGTTCAATGAGCAGACGGAGCAACTGGGAAAAATAAACCTGAATCGTCACCGTGGAACTCAGCTGACTTTTTATTAAAAAGCTTCAGTTGTTTTTATTGGTCCTTTACACAGATGACTGTAAACATAAATCCTTCACAAAACAATGTCTGAAAGGTAAGGACAACCATCTATATTGGAATATAAAGAGTGAAATCAAAGAGACATTGTATTTATATATACTAAAATACACTGTATAAACCAAGCAACATTTCTGTAGCAGGAATTCCTTAATCACCGAGTACCCTTCGCAGAACTGTCCTCACGAGGCCAGTAAAATGCACATCAGATACCTTCCATTTGCTCCTCTGAAATGAAATACAAAATAGTTTACTGCTCGTTAGGTATGTTATGTGCCATGAGGATGCAGGCATTATTGGCCTCGCTCAGGAAATCCACCTTTTGCACACACACACATTTAAAATGCCATTCTCAGTGACAGTTAAAATTATTTCCATCAAAGAGTTTAAATAAACTTGATACCATTGAATATTGTAGATATATGTAAATAATACACAAAAGAAAGTGGATATACACAAACGGGATTAGTCCAAAGTCCAACAAACGCAAATTTACATGACTGTCGTAGCTGTGAAGCGAAGGTCAAGGGTCATATTAGGTGATTTTGGTCATGAATACCAAACACTTGCGAATATAGGGCTTCCATCAAGGTCACAGAATCAGTCTCTGTCTGTCTCTCTCATATTTCTGTTTTTGAGAGAGTTGAATGTACATTTGAAGATGTTCAACCATTGTTCTGTTACGATGCCCAACCCTGGCTACAACTGTACAGCACATGTTCTTGGTACCAGAGATGGATCTGTGTACAAAAAGGGCTTTAATATCGACGACAAACTAGCGACAAAAAAAGCACTTCATTCTATTTACAGACAAAATGGCTTTTAAAGATGATTTTCTCCCTATGTGAAGGCAGTGCATAATCACACGTGTGTGAGTGTGTGTGCGTATGTGCACGTCTGTGTGTGTGTGCATGGTGTGTGTCCAAGTGAGTTATCTGGTGTGTGTGAATTTACATGTGTATGTGTAAATGGTGTGTGTGTGTGTGTTTTTATGTTGTTTGACAGACCAGTATTACACCCCGGCACACTCCTCTACAGACGCTGGTACCCTGCTGTTGGGGTTGGGGTTGGGGTTGGGTTAGGGTGAGGTTAGGGTTTGGGTTAGGGTTGTGTTAGGGTTAGGGTTGGGGTTAGGGTTAGGGTTAGGGTTAGGGTTAGGGTTGGGGTTGGGGTTAGGTTAGGTTTAGGTTAAGTTAGGGTTGGGTTGTGTTGGGGTTGGTGTTTGGGTTGGGGTTAGGTTAGGGTTAGGGTTAGGGTTGGGTTAGGTTAGGTTAGGGTTGGGGTTAGGTTAGGTTAGGGTGAGGTTAGGGTTGGGGTTAGGGTTGTGTTAGGGTTAGGGTTGGGTTAGGGTTAGGGTAAGGTTAGAGTTGTGTTGGGGTTGGTGTTTGGGTTGGGGTTAGGTTAGGTTAGGGTTGTGTTAGGGTTAGGTTAGGTTTAGGTTAGGGTTGTGTTGGGGTTGGTGTTTGGGTTGGGTTAGGGTTAGCGTTGTGTTTCCTGTCGGTTCCCTGGCTGGTTTCCTCTGTCAGGTCAGCTGTGCCAGTGTATGAGTGTAGCGTTAGCTACCTGACAGCTAAGGAACCAGTGAGATATGCTAAGCAAATGGGTCTGGTAAGCTGGCTGACAGGAACCTGGATGTGCACAGTGCCTGATAACTAATAACTGGAAAGACAAGTGGTTAATGAGCCTATCATACTGCTCTGCTGATGGGCTGCCATGCTTTGATAAGCTGTGCAGCTACTGTTTACGAACCTATATGGAGATAAAATATAAGCCTTTTGCTGCATACTAATTATTACTAAAACTCAAACGCATAGCAGCCAAGCAAAGCATTGTAGAACTGTGTTTATGAGCGATTTTGTTTTCAGGTCAGGTTTGGGTTTCTGATTTGACGGTACCAGACGGGCTTGATCGAGTTGGGTCTCAAGGTCCTGGGTACAGGCCGGGTTCAGGCTTCAGTTTCATGCCCGTGCAGACCTCTTGCTTTTTCTCATATACTGATACAAAGAACTGTCATTATATGACGATAATATTAAATAGCAAATTATGTTACAAGATGGATTTTTCCTCTTTCTTTTCTATGATATGAACCATACGAGTGACCATGCAGTGCTGGTCCATGATGCAGGTAAGCAGTGAAAAGCTCTGATCACCCTGCAGTGCTCTGAGACTCAGTCTCTCCTCTGTACTCAGGGTACTGTGGTGAGCTGAAGCTCCTCTGCTAGTCGATGGGTTTCACAAACCTGTCACAGTCTGAAGGACAGAGTGCACACACATATACTCTCTCTCTCTCACACACAAACACACAAACTCTCTCTCTCTCACACACACACACACAAACACAAACACACACTCACACTCTAACATGTGATATTATTCTACTGATCCTCTAACAACAAGCAAACCACAAAATCACACAAAACCACAATCCGCCCCACTGCTGAGAGTAGCAGGTGAGGCAGGAGCCCCATTGCTCTCTCACTCCACCTGGTAGAGCCAGGGCTTCAACAAACACCTCAGCACAGCCTCAGGCTCCCTCTTGTGGACAGAGAGGGTATGACCACAGACATAACCTTCACTCTCAGTTCACAGAACCATCCAGGGAGCACTGGGCTTATCCACTTCTCTCACTTGATCTGCTGAATTCAGTTTGAACTGATCCCAAACCCAGAGTATGAGGGGAGAATTTGTCTCTGTCTGTGTTCACACTGCACTGGAGAGAGAGACTTACCTCATCACACACCTGGGAGTCACACTGGTGACGGGTCAGGAAAAGAGCAGCACTCTGGAGTGATTCCACTGGTGCATTTATTACACCTCAACTAATTACACACAAACCAGTCCCAACATTGACATCATGAGGTTACAAAGGGACATTCATAATGAACTGCTGCAGACATGGATCTTTATTTTTTTAAATAATTAAAGAAAACATAGTAATATATATTTTTATCTCATTAATAAAGGTGAAAGAAGCAGTCTGTTCACCTGATCCTTGCCCATAAACCACAGCACTATTACACTCTTACAGACACCTTCAGTGGACTGATCTGCAGAGAACCAGGACGGAAGAATGGAAACACTCTCTCAGTGAAGGAGTGTTTAAAAGTGTAGAGAGGAGTGTTGTTACTGGGGTCAGAGAATGACACCTCCCCCCTGTCCCCGTCCAGCTGCACTCTGACCCTCTGGGGTTTCCTCCGCATAGTGAGGGCTGTACGTGGGGAGGTGAGAGCTGCGTATTTCCCATAGAACTGCCGTATACTCCACACTCCTCCTGCTGGGCTCAGACTCACATGCCCTTTCCTGCTGATGGACTCTTTAGCCACACCCACCGCCCAGTAACCCTCATTCCTCATTTCTACATCCCAGCAGTGTCTCCCTGAGCTGAATCCCTCAGAGCCCAGCACAAACGGCCACTCATCAAATCTCTCTGGATTATCAGGAACCTGCTGTCTCTCACCACTGCGTCTCACACTGGTCAGATCCTCAGACAGTGAGAGGGTGGGATGTGCTGTGTTTGGGTCCAGAGTCACAGGAGCTGAAGGGACAGAGAATGAGACGTCAGCACTGATCTGCACAAAGGGAAACCGTCAGACAAAATGGGCTCCTGATGATATAAACTGGGTTTCACAAAACCATTATACAGAATCATTATAGCCACAAAAATACTGTACAGGCCAAATGTATTAGGCCACCTGTACTATTTTTTAAAACTAGGCAGCAAATAATGCATTTAATATATGCACATTTAATGAATAACAAACCAAAGTAGTTTTCTTTTTCAATTTCTACCTACAATAACTGAAAAAGTTGATTACTTAAAAATAATCTTAGACACGACTTTCCTCGAAATAGCCTCCTTTGGCTTTAACTACAATTAAATTAATAATTGGCAGTCTGTCCATTCAGTTTGCTGAAGGGAGGAGAGTTCTCTCTAGCATAACTAGAAGTCTGTGCAACACTAAATTCCCAGGCCTTGCAGCAGGGCCCCTCCGTCTCCAGGCAGCGAACCTCCCAAGGACAAGAATAAGTTAGAAATACTGCATGTACGTTTGTCTGTGTGTGTGTGTGTGTGTGTGTGTGTGTGTGTGCGTGCGTGTGTGTGCATGTGCGTGTGCGTGTCTTCTTTCTCTGTGTTGCTGATGCATTTCTAGAAGTCCAAACAGGTGAACTTGGCCTTCCTACTTATCCTCTCCCTGCTGTCCTGCCAGGGAGGAACCGGCTATGACACCATGCTGCCCAGGACCCTGATCGTAACTGATAGATTAAAGACTAAGACTTAAAAGACTAAAGACTTGTTTAAGATGAATTGGTCACCGTGTGCTTATTCAGGATTCATGCTATATGACTAGACATAGCCAATCATCTACTTTGTTAAATCTTACTTTACGATTATGTATTAACCACATACCAAGTAGACACAGAATTATGTATGTTATCGTTAGAACACTTTTTCCTATTAAAAGCAGGGACCGTCCCTGTTTTCTTCAGTTCGGCCTTATCCATCTTGTTCTGTGTAGGTATCGGACTCTTTCTGCAGAAATAAATCCTATTTCTTATATGGAGATACCTCGCCATGCTGGTTATTCTAAGGGGAGAATTTACTCTGCTGAACATTGCGAAGCAGGTGGAGGGGTGGGAGACCCTAACACCCTTAGCCTGTAGTGCCAGTAAGCCCCGCACATCTAAGCCTAACTCCTTTGCCATATTTCTTGCAGCTTTACTGTTTATGTTACTTACACTCCAGCCCAACGGTTTTAGGCTAACTGCAATTTAAGCTAAGATAAGATTTGGGTGGGACGGTCGTGCAGTGGGTAGCACTGACGCCACACAGCAAGAAGATCCTGGGCTCGAATCTCGGCTTGGGGCCTTACTGAGTGGAGTTTGCATTTTCTCTGCGTGGGTTTCCTCCGGGTACTCCGGTTTCCTCCCACAGTTCAAAGCCATGCAGGTAGGCTGATTGGAGACTCTAAATTGCGAATAGGTATGAGTGTGTGAGTGAATGGTGTGTGTGTCCTGTGATAAACATGCGGCCTCTCCAGGGTGAATTCCTGCCTCTCACCCAATGCACGCTGGGATAGGCTCCAGCATCCCCCGCGACCCAGCTCAGGATAAGCAGGTATGGATAAAGGGTGGATAGATAAGATTTCACTCAAATTAATTACCCAATGAGATTAAGGACTGGTGCTCAGTCTTATCACTCCAGGGCTCTTACACAGACAGGACCAATATGGAAAGGATGCTGAAGATTCCCAGTGACAATGTGGACAATGTGGAGATCCCTGCCCCCAGTACTCACTGTACTGAACAGTCCCCAGCATCTTCTCCCACACTCTGTACTTCAGATTGCCTAGGTGCTTGGCCACATCAATCAGCGCTCCTGAAACCTTCCCTGGATCCGCCAGTGTGCACTGGGCTCTGCAATAATATTCAGGAGTCACTTGTGCTGTGGGCGTGGCTTCATTACTATAGAAGATTATCAGCAGCAACATCAAATCTTCATTCTATAAGGAAATGGCTCCATCCCACCCAGCGTTCTGCCACACAGCCCCACTGGCTGCCAGATATGAAGCAGTCCGACCCCACTGAGGGACACACACTCATAGGAGAATGCCGGGGAGAAGTACAATTTTTTACCCATTATTTGTACCATGATTATAATGATGTTTATCATTATAATTAACATGATACACAGACAATCATTGTATCATTAAATCAGATAACTCATTTAGGTATGAATGTAACATTCTTTTTATAATTTATCCATCTGGTCCCATTTCACTCATTATTCATGAAATGCTACAGTACTAGTGATCTACCCCTCATATTTATACTGAAGAGAGGAAGGAAGAGAGGATTAAAAGATTGAATCGAGAATAAGGCAGGAGTTTACATACCGTTTCTCCACGTCTTTGTAGCTCTGAAATAAGTGAATAAGAGATTATCACTATAATCAATACGCAGACTATTAAAACTGTATCAATGCAATATGTTCCAATATGAGTACACACCTGGGTCAAAAAATTGGCCAAGCCCAAAACGGCTAAATATTAAGCTTTTAATGGTCTTAACAACAAATCATTGGTCAGGAAATTATCAAGAATTAAACAAATGCACTCCTGAGACATCCAGTGCTACCATTTGCTTGTTTACTTTTGCTGCAGTTAACTGTTTGGGGAAAAGCTAGAAACAGGGAAATTTACTTAGATAGTCTTCTTGTACGCAAAGGTAAAATCATGACAATGATTAAAATGTTTGATGTAAAATTCAAACTAACACATGTCTGCATGTACAAAATATTACAAAAATATCTCCTGGGATGTTTTTTTTTTTTTAAAGATTAGTCATTATTTGGTTATCTGCCACACCTGATGCAGCCAATGCATCAAGGGCCTGATAACAAGTTTATAAATGGAACCAGGATTGATAGAGCAGAGAGAGATCTACAGTATGCAGTGTTGTGAGACCCACATTAAAGGAGCGAGATAATCTGCTCCAATAAAAGCAAAATATCATGCAGAGGTTGCTGTCAGAAACCGCATAGCTGGTCTTCGTAAAGCCAGCTGTAGCTATTCTGAAATTAACAAGACCCTAAAGGCAGAGGTAATCCCTAATTCTCTATCCGCTATTAAGAGAATAGGTCAACGCTTTGAAACAACAGGTAATGTTGCCAGAAAGAAAGGATCTGGAAGGCCCAAAGCCTCATCATGCAGGGATGACCACCTGCTGAAATTTACAGTTCTCAAAGACGGGAAAAAAGCTTACTAAAACTGACTTCAGAATTCAAGACCTCAGAAAACAAACTAACCGGGAAACATTTTTCAACTACTCATCAACTGTTTGAAGCCATCAACATTGAATGAAATAACATTGACTCTTCTTTCTGTAAAAAGCTGTCCACAAGTATACCCACAAGGCTTAACCATTTAAAGAAATCAAAGGGAAAAGCTCTCATACTAAGTTACTTTGTCTATTTGTTTAATTCTTGCTAATTTCCTGACCAAAGAGTGGTTGTTAAGACCATTAAAAGCTTAATATTTTGCCATTTTGGGCTTGGCCCATTTTTTTTTGCCAAGGAGTGTATATTGATAAACATGTTTTACGTGTGACTCTGACACATGACTTACCTGCAGGAATGAGACGTCTTCAGCTCCCAGCTCCTGTTCTATGGCTCTGATTTGTTCTGAAAGGGATGACATCTCTTCTGTCATCTTCTCAATTTTCTCCTTCATCATCTGACTCTTCTGCTCCTCTTCCTCCCTCAGTGCAGCGATCCTGGCTGCCTGTTCATCTTTTAGGAACTGTTGAAGTTTCTTAAACTCCATCTTTATCTGTCTCTCTGTGTGCTGGGCCTGACACTGTAATAAATATGATTTACCATTTAAACACAATCCAGTGCTGCATTTTCAGTATCGTGATTTAAAGGCTTCAGTACAGTACCTTGATGTGCTCTGCTGTTTGATCACAGACTAGTTTCACTGCATTAAAGGCTTTTAGCTTCTCCTGCAGTGGAGCCAGTGCAGTCCTGAGTTTCTCCTGGAAAGAAATGACAGAGTCCATACTTTACTGAGAACACAGACTGATAGTAAACTTCACTGCCTATACAGACAGCACAAGAGCACAAAATATACAGGCCAAAAATGATGGTTTTCACTGCATGAATTTGACAATTTTATGTAAAGAAATACTGGCAACTAAACATGTGTTTGAGCTGGTTATAAAATTTACAAGTAAGATACATTAGAATGCTCAATTATGCAGGAATAAAGTAATACATATAGAAAAGTGCAATTATCATCTGTTTTACATAAATGCGAATCATTTCTTCATTTTTGTTCTATGTTGATATTACATTTATTACACAACAACATTTATTGTGCCAAAAAGAGAAGTAGTCACACAATATTGCATTAATTGTCAAAATCATTTTATAAATACAGTCTGTCCATAATCTGTGCCAGGACTGTAGCTATCGTTTTAACTACAGTCACTTAATTGAAATGAAAAGATTGTTAAAGTTTTGTTTATTGTTATTCATTTCATTACAGATGGGTGTAAAGAAAAGAACAAAATACATTAGCCCAGGGACCACAGTGCAGTATAAGAACAGCCATAAACAATTAAAAAAAAAAATTAATCCAGGAATGGACGGAGTGTGGCACAGTGGGTAAGGAACTGCACTTGTAACCGAAAGGTCGCAGGTTCGATTCCCGGGTAAGGACACTGCCGTTGTACCCTTGAGCAAGGTACTTAACCTGCATTGCTTCAGTATCTATCCAGCTGTATAAATGGATACAATGTAAAGTGCTATGTAAAAAAAAAAAAAAAAAAAAAGAAAAGGTTGTGTAAGTTGCTCTGGATAAGAGCGTCTGCTAAATGCCTGTAATGTAATGAATGAAAATTATAGCAAAGAGTAAAGGCAATGAACAATACTTAATGGACAATTAATCATCATTCCTGTAAATATGCATGAAATCATTCTGTTAAAAATGCATAAAAACGTGCATTCAAAACTAGTAGTTAAAAATACATTAAATCCTGATCTGGCAACCCGCTCCCCTACTCAGATTTCACATGCCATGTCAGTTTAAAGGTTCACTCGAGTGTTGGCAGCGTTTACTTTGCAAAATGGATGTCAGAAAATATCTCAGAGCTCTACCTGCCCCATCCAGAACAGGACAGAGTTCAGAATTTCCTGGATCTATTCATTCACACTCAACCACCGATACGTGCCAAAGCTACAGCGTCTGGATCTACAACCTCAAATGAAGTCAGTGACACTGCTGGTTTTGCTATGCTACTCGATCCAGCTAATTCAGCTAATGACATCAGCTCCCCTCCAGCTTCACTAGCTAGCAGGAGAAAAACCTGACCAGGTGAAAGAGGACAAGTATCTAAGCCACATTTTTAGTGGGAAAATGGTCTTTTGTAAGTGACTGGTGGCACAGGAGAGACTGACTGGAATACACAGTAAAAGCAGATGCAGTTTACGTTTCCCTTGTGGGAAATTCAAATCGTGTGCAAATACTGATTCAACCTTTAAAATGAAGGGACATTGCAGCTGGAAGCATGCTGTTGAATATAACAAAGGCAAAGAAATTGATTAACACAGAGCAGCCTTCTAGAAATAGATAGCTCATGGCATCCATAACTGATATTTTAGAACTTCAAATATAACACTGCCATCTAGACCCATGCAAAAATCAGAGCCCTCCCAGTGGAAAAAAAAAAAGTTCCTCCACTGATGGACGTCTGACACTGGCTTTGCCCCGCCCTCTTGTCGCCCTCTGTCAGTCATGTGACACACAGTATGGAGCTCAAACAGCAGTCTTGCCTGAGAACTATGGTCAGTTTATACAGTTCTTTCATTAAATCCCAATCATTTTTAAGCCCAATGAATTGACAAAAGAAAAGGATAAAACTTTTTACAATTTGATACTGTGTAAACTGAAAATTCTTACAAGCCATTAAAAATGAGGTAAAATGTGAAATATGATCTGACAATTACCTTATACTCTTCCGCAGCCTCCTGAACTGGTCGCATTTTGTGGTTTTCATGTTTTTTTGAAGTTTGGCAGATAACACAGACGGGTATTTGATCCACCAAACAGAAGAGTTTGAGTTTCTCACTATGCAGACTGCAGAGCACTTCAGATCCTGCTTTAGCTCTCTGACTTTTCTCCTTTAAGAACGCCTCACAGGCATTCCCCAGGGACAGGTTACGAGGAGGTTCTTGCTTAAATCTTTTCCTGCACACTGGGCACTCCCGACATCCCTTCTGTTCCCAGTACTGCTGCAGACAGGCCTTACAGAAGCTGTGACTGCAAATCAGGACAACAGGATCCCTGAAGATTTCAGAGCACACAGGACAGGAGAGCTCCTCTTCCATGAGAGAAGATCCAGACGCCATTCTGTCTCAGACTGTTCTGAGTTCAGTAATGATTTCTGCTAAATCCAGTAGCTTAAGTTTCAGTTTCACTCTCTGCTGGCAGGTAAAAAAGCCTCTTTAACCTCCTCTCAAATCTCTGTTCTTCTTCTCAGTCTCACATTGTTTTTCCCTCCAATACATTTTTTTCTGAAATTCATTAAATTCTGGAAAACATACATTAGAATCTTTTTAAAAGGTCCATTGTGTAACACAAAGCTTTACCCTGTGAGGAGCTTTACTTCGCTCTTCCTGTTAGACACACCCGATTATCAAACAGCACTTCCTGTAGGGAGCAGCATTGTACCACTGAGGTTTGATTGGCTGATCTGCCAGCAGTTTTACACCAGCCCTGTTCTTCAGGTTCTGTCAGTTCTCTCTCATGTGTGTTAATCCAAACAGAATCTCATTCCCCAGCTAATCTCAAGCACACACCCTCTCCTACAAACATTATTGAAACACAAATCCAGAGTTTGAGTCACAAACTATGATGCAAATACATCGAATGGAATAAGCACATACATCATGAAAGCATGACATACACAAAGAATAAGATGATGTACTGATGAAAGGATGTGTATTGGCAGGGGGAAATGCCGTGTTTTAGCATGTGCTGACAAGCAAAATGAGCAACATATTTTCTAAATTTGATTGTGGCTGTGAAGGGAGTAAGAAATTGTATTCTTATTTCTCCATTATAACTGGCAGTCGTGTCAGAAATGTTTTAATATTTTGATATTGGTTTGTTGTTTGAAATTTTTAATTCATTTTTTATTTCACACCATGCCTATCACTTATCAAATTAATATGTCTAATATCTTTAAATAAGTAAACATTAATTCAATTGAGACATGTAAATTATCAGATTAATAGTTTGTAGTCCTCCTCAGTGGCTTCCAGAGAAATTCTGAAAACAGCAGTTAGTTGACCACCTGAACACACCTGTCCAAAACAGAGGGAGGGCTTCACGTCATCGATAACAAATACAATGACAACGCCTAGGCACAGCTTTAGTCGCCCTCTTGTGGACAGATTGAGTATGACCACAGACATTTCCCTCAATCTCAGGCTAGAGCTTGAAACGGGCCCAAAAACTTCAGCCTGACCCTCCATGAGCCCGCATTCTATTCAGCCTGAGTCTGACCAGAGCCCGTGTGTTGCAGTGTTTTGGAAGCTGAACCTGGTTTGACCCTGACTTTTAATAAGTGCATCAGCACAGTAGACACACCGTGGTTTGGGGTATCGCTGATGTTCTGTTCAGAACAGGGGTGATTGATGTCTGGATCAGATCAGTTGATGGAGCACAGCGGCAGGCTTGTGCATTATACTGTCATAACGCTGATGCTCCTGTTTCACGGCTCCCATACTTAAGCAGGGCATCACAGAATTCACATTTTACGAACCCCACGCTTTCATCTGCAGCTCGATCAAAAAACAAAAGTTTGTCCAGACCTGGGATTCTCCATTCGATGGCTGCTGCCTCACTTCATTCTCCCCTGACTATAACTTCTTTCTCCCCGGCTCTGATTCTTTCTCCCCGGGTCCATTCTGTCACTCACAGAGCTCAGCTTAGACTCGCTGGCCTACAACTGCCATCCAGCTCACACAGCGCTCTGTGCTCAAAATATAAAGGCCCAGCTACAAAGAACAAAACCCCACCCAACCCAATAAAAACAGGCAGAATTAGGACCCGAACCGTCCCAAACCCTCGGGTACTGGTCCGGTTTTATCAGGCTCAGGTGAAAATTACAAACTCACTCTCAGAGTTCATAGCACTTGCAGGGTAGTTAGCTAATCAGTATATCAGATCAGCTCATGTGAGTTTGAACTGAACCCAAACCCAGCGTATGAGTGGCGTGTTTACCTCTGCCTGTGTTCATACTGCCCTAGAGGAGGAGACTTACCTCATCACACACCTGGGAGACACACTGGTGACAAGTCAGGAAAAGAGCAGCACTCTGGAGTGATTCCACTGGTGCATTTATTACACTTCAACTGATTACACCATACTTACATTATCACCATATAGCACAGTAAAAATATTGTGAGGTGAAATCAGAGAAATTAGACATTTCTCATGGAAAAACTACAGAATGTTTCAAATAAAATAATATTTTGTTTATGCTGTCTGACTGGCAAATATTTAAATGAAACCTGCTCTGTGAGGTGATGGAATTCAGTTCTTTTCACCTGATTTTACCCACAATCCCACAGCATTATTCCATTCTTACAGACACCTTCAGTGGGCAGATCTGCAGAGAATCAGGCCAGAAGAATGGAAACACTCTCTCAGTGAAGGAGTGTTTAAAAGTGTAGAGAGGAGTGTTGTCACTGGGGTCAGAGAATGACACCTCCCCCCTGTCCCGGTCCAGCTGCACTCTGACCCTCTGGGGTTTCCTCTGCACAGTGAGGGCTGTAGGGACTGGGGATGTCAGGGCTATGTATTTCCCATTGAGCAGCCCTATACCCCACACTCCTCCTGCTGGACTCCAATCCATATCACCTTTCCTTCTGATGGACTCTTTAGCCACACCCACCACCCAGTCATCACCCCCCACATCTACATCCCAGCAGTGTCTCCCTGAGCTGAATCCCTCAGAGCCCAGCACAAACGGCCACTCATCAAATCTCTCTGGATTATCAGGAACCTGCTGTCTCTCATCACTGTCTCTCACACTGGTCAGATCCTCAGACAGTGAGAGGTTGGGATGTGCTGTGTTTGGGTCCAGAGTCACAGGAGCTGAAGGGACAGAGAATGAGACGTCAGCACTGATCTGCACAAAGGGAAACCGTCAGACACAATGGGCTCCTAATGATATAAACTGGGTTTCACAAAACCATTATACAGAACCATTATAGCCTCAAATACACAGTACAGGCCAAAAGTATCAGGCCACCATTGTTTTCAGCTAGGTAAAGAAGAATGTATTTAATATATGCACATTTAATGAATAACAAACCAAAGTACAAATATTTTTTTGCAATTTCTACAAACAATAACTTAAAACGTTGGCTTACAAATAATCTTAGACACCACTTTTTTTAAATTTTTGCTTATAAAAGCAGGGACTACCCCTGTTTTCTTCAGTTCAGGCTTATGCATCTTGTTGTGTGTAGATACTGAACTCTTTCTGTAGAAATAAATCCTATTTCCTATATGGATATACCTCGCCATGCTGGTTATTCTAAGGGGAGAATTTACTCTGCTGAACATTGCGAAGCAGGTGGAGGGGTGGGAGAGCCTAACACCCTTAGCCTGTAGTGCCAGTAAGCCCCACACATCTAAGCCTAACTCCTTCTTTGCCGTAGTAGTGCAAGTGAAATATTACATTACATTACATTACATTAAATACGCACCAGCATTTCAAGCAATATGGAAAAGAAAGAGTTAGGCTTAGGATGTGTGTGGACAAGTAAACATTGTGACAAGAATGTTTCTTTTGCTAGAGACCACAAGATATTTGTCTACTGCCTCCTGATCTTCCTGGTCGTCTCCTGTTAACATTACTGGCCATCAGCTGGACCTTGCTGAGTGTGTACTGAACACTGCACCTGGAAATATTAAGCCTTTTTGCAATTTCTCACTGGGAATAACCTTGCCACAACATGCTTATTTGGCTCTGCACACCTAATCCAACTCCTTCTTTGACATATTTCTTTCAGATTTACTGCTTACACAGGGCTCTTACCCAGACAGGACCAATACGACTCTGACTGGCTTTATCAGCTTGTGGAAAGGATGCTGAAGATTCCCCCTGTACAGTGACAACGCAGAGCTCAATGCCCCCAGTACTCACTGTATTGAACAGTCCCCAGCATCTTCTCCCACACTCTGTACTTCAGATTGCCCAGGTGCTTGGCCACATCAATCAGCGTTCCTGAAACCTTCTCTGGATCCGCCAGTGTGCACCGGGCTCTGCAATAATATTCAGGTGTCACTTGTGCTGAGGGCGTGGCTTCATTACCATAGAAGATTATCAGCAGTAGCATCAGATCTTCATTCTATAAGAAAATGGCTCCATCCCTCCCAGCGTTCTGCCACACAGCCCCACTGGCTGCCAGATATGAAGCAGCCCGACCCCACTGAGGGACACACACTCACAGGAGCATTGCGGAGGATATCATAAATATAATTGACTAGACATTATCATTATGTTCCCTTTAAGCATTGTCATTGTATAATTTTATACGATAATGCTTGTCGTTCAGAATTTTAGATTCTAGTTGGAATTTTTCTGTCCGATTTGACTCATCATTGTTCCAATTCTACAGTACTTGTAAACTACCTCACATTTAAATTGATCAGAGAGAAACGAAGACGAGATTAAAAGACTAAATAGTGTAAAAGGCTGGAGTTCACATACCGTTTCTCCAAATCTTTGTACCTCTGAAATAATTGAAAAAGAAGAGTGAATTTTTATTACTACAACCAATACTCAGACAATTCTATCAATACAATAACATTATTTTGGAGAATATTAAACGACTTTATGCATACAGACAATAATATGCGCAATCAATAATCTTTATTGAGGTTGGGTAAACAGCAAGTCTAATCAAAAATGAAAAAAGACCAAGTGAGAACAGATCTAACCTTCAGGGCACAGAATGTGTCAACATCATGGGAGATCATCGGCACGTCACGGAATCAGACCCACAACTGAGAACCATATTAGGGCGACATAGCTCAGGAGGTAAGACCGATTGTCTGGCAGTCGGAGAGTTGCCGGTTCAAACCCCGCCCTGGGCGTGTCGAAGTGTCCTTGAGCAAGACACCTAACCCCTAACTGCTCTGGCGAATGAGAGGCATCAATTGTAAAGCGCTTTGGATAAAAGCGCTATATAAATGCAGTCCATTTACCATTTACCATATTCAAAGCCATCCTACTGGTAGTCTTTAAGAGAGCAACCAATCCAAAGACTTATGTAGCGAGCTCAGGGGGGTACTTCGTGAAGCAGGATTACTATATTAGCTGGATAACTGCAGTGAGTAAAACCCTGTATCACAGAGCAGGGTTACTGAGTTAGCTGGATAACTGCAGTGAGTAAAACCCTGTATCACAGAGCAGGATTACTGAGTTAGCTGGATAACTGCACTGAGTAAAACCCTGTATCACAGAGCAGGCTTACTGAGTTAGCTGGATAACTGCACTGAGTAAAACCCTGTATCACAGAGCAGGGTTACTGAGTTAGCTGGATAACTGCACTGAGTAAAACCCTGTATCACAGAGCAGGATTACTAAGTTAGCTGGATAACTGCACTGAGTAAAACCCTGTATCACAGAGCAGGATTACTATATTAGCTGGATAACTGCAGTGAGTAAAACCCTGTATCACAGAACAGGATTAATATATTAGCTGGATAACTGCAGTGAGTAAAACCCTGTATCACAGAGCAGGATTACTAAGTTAGCTGGATAACTGCACTGAGTAAAACCCTGTATCACAGAGCAGGATTACTGAGTTAGCTGGATAACTACACTGAGTAAAACCCTGTATCACAGAGCAGGATAACTAAGTTAGCTGGATAACTGCACTGAGTAAAACCCTGTATCACAGAGCAGGATTACTGAGTTAGCTGGATAACTGCACTGAGTTTTGTACTTTACTTTCTTTTTTACCATTTTGTCTGTTACTGTACTGTGTCCATTTGCTATTGTGGTTTTTGTCATCGCAGAAAGTTTGATGCTTCATGCTTGCAAGCGTTTAAAACGTGTGTGTTTTAAACTGATGACAATAAACGTTGATCTCGGCCTAGAGTCAATTCTTGTAATGCCACTCAAGTAGTCTACCTTCCCTCCTGCCCATGGGGACTAGCTTACGTGAGCCAGACGAGCAGCGCACTCAAAGCGATTAACGAACATCACTACAACGTCAGGACTAGGGCTGCAAAATGTCCAGAAGCGTCAATAATATATCCACATTAAAATATGTGAATATAGAAAAGGTACCATGACCAGCGACGGGTGGTAATATGGAGAATTTACCTCTCAGATGTGCACATTACGGACTTACGAGTGTGGCTTAAATGAAGAATTTGATATTACAATTTTGTAATGGGGCAATTTATAGACCACTTTGATTGGCACATAGTGGACTATATTGTATTCTCTTTATGTATACTGGAATTACATATTTTTTGTGTTTTTCTGTGTATATATTATACAGTATATACTTTTTACAGTGCTTACTTGTGCATTTTTAATTATATGATCCATGTCTGCGATGATTCAAAACAGGTCTACATTCAATTGATCCGATTGTGGTCTCATGTCTTATCCTTATATATACTGCACCTTAATGTAATTTTTAAATGTTTTTCTGTATAATGGCTGATTGTGTACTCGAAGTGATATATTTCAGAGAAGCCTATTGGATGATTCATCCATGTGTGCGGATAATGGATCACCGCACTCTTTACACCTGATGAAGACAGATTCGTCTGATGCACTTTTGGGAGCATTAAACTGTGTGCCGGTTTCTTTTTCTGTACCTGATATGACACACGACTTACCTGCAGGAATGAGACGTCTTCAGCTCCCAGCTCCTGTTCTATGGTTCTGATTTGTTCTGAAAGGGATGATATCTCTTCTGTCATCTTCTCAATCTTCTCCTTCATCATCTGACTCTTCTGCTTCTCTTCCTCCCTCAGTGCAGTGATCCTGGCTGCCTCTTCATCTTTTAGGACCTGCTGAAGTTTCTCAAACTCCATCTTTATCTGCCTCTCTATGTGCTGGGCTTGGCTCTGGAATAAACATTATTCACCATCATTTCAGCACAGTCCAGTGCTGCATTATCAACACTGTGATTTAAAGGCCTCAGTACAGTACCTTGATGTGCTCTGCTGTTTGATCACAGACTAGTTTCTCTGCATTAAAGGCTTTTAGCTTCTCCTGCAGTGGAGCCAGTGCAGTCCTGAGTTTCTCCTGGAAATAAATGACCACACTTTACTGAGGACACAGACCGATAGTAAACTTCACTGCCTACACAGTCAGCACAAGAGTCCCTGCTCAGACAGAGGGGAGCTAGAATGGAGACTCAGGTCACAGCTTGCGTAAAGACAATGTGTTCACTGAGACACATATCAGTGCATTGCCTCTATGACAAGACATGCCAGGTAAACAGGTGTGAGCGTAGGAAATTACACACATTGCTATAGTTACAAACTATATTCAATTGTTCAAACCTGTATATATAAAGTTCTTATATTTGTAGAATGGTCAGAGAGAAACCGAGGGAAATTGTTGCTTGCTTACAATTTTAGGCTGTCAGTGAGTTATGTTAATTGGAGAATAATTTATTTACACACCTTATATTTCAGTGCAGCCTCATCTCTTGGACAGAAATTGTGATTTCTGTGTGTTCCTGTTAAACAGTCAACACAAATGGGTTCATCATCATCCAAACAGAAGAGTTTGAGTTTCTCACAGTGCAGACTGCAGAGCACTTCAGATCCTGCTTTAGCTCTCTGACTTCTCTCCTTTAAGAACGCCTCACAGGCATTCCTCAGAGACAGGTTACAGGGAGGTATATCCTTAGAAGATCTTCTCCTGCAAATTGGGCACTCCTGAGATCCCTTCTGTTCCCAGTACTGCTGCAGACAGGTCTTGCAGAAGCTGTGACTGCAACTCAGGACAACCGGATCCCCGAAGATTTCAGAGCAAACAGGACAGGAAAGCTCCTCTTCCAGAACTGAAGATCTGGACGCCATTCTGTCCCGGTAGCAGGTCTTGGTCTGCGAGAGAAAATCGGGGCGATCTGAGGTCCATGTCTACTGCTTAATTGGGCACATACAACCGGGTTGCGTTACTGATCGCTTCTTTCCACAGTACGTGGCTGTGATGAGAAGTGAAAACGTAAGCGAGACCAAGACCAAGAAAACGACGAGTCGACAATTTCCTGAAAAGTCTTAGTAATTAATTTATTTTTACCCCGTGAGAGCCAAGGGGAAATATTTGCGTTTGTTTGTTTACTTTGTTTAAACAAAGTAAGTCCTAAGTCCACGAGTGTTCAAGCCTGTTCTGAGCTCAGTAATGGCTTCTGTTAAATCAGCTATTGAGTTTCACTTTTACTTCCCGTTGTTACACAAAATTGCAGCAAAAGACTGTCTTTATATTAGTCTCCTATCTTTTCGTCTTCAAAGTCAAGAATTTATTCTCCATCGACATTTTCAGAAATGTTTTTATTTGTGAAATATGCAGAGTGAAATCATGTTAAAAGGTCCCTGATGTGACTAAAGCGCCCACCTGTGGGAAACCGTACTTTTCTCTTCCTGTTAAGAGACACCTGATTATCACACAGCAAATCCTGCAGGGGGCAGCATTGTAACACTTAGGTCTGAGTGGGCTGATCTGCCAGCAGTTTCGCACCAGGCCTGTTCTTCAGGTTCTGTCAGTTCTCTCTCATGTGTTAATCCAAATGGAATCTCATTCCCCAGATAATCTCAAGCACACACGCTCCCTTACAAACATGATTCAAACACAGATTCAGAGTTTGACTCCACAGTCCGTTCTTCTTTATAATATCCTCACTGATCCAGGTAATGGAGAGAGCTGTGTTTTAGAATAGGTCATTACAGCACTGATGAAGCTGAAGGAGAGAGCTGTGCTTTAGAGTAGGTCATTATAGCACTGATGAAGCTGAAGGAGAGAGCTGTGCTTTAGAGTAGGTCATTACAGCACTGATGAATCTAAAGGAGAGAGTTGTGCTTTAGAGTAGGTCATTACAGCGCTGATGAAGCTAATGGAGAGAGCTGTGCTTTAGAGTAGGTCATTACAGCACTGATGAAGCTGAAGGAGAGAGCTGTGCTTTAGAGTAGGTCCTTACAGCACTGATGAAAGCAAATTTATGTAGTACAGACTGGGCGCAACTTCTTGATTGCAATACTGTGAATGAAATGTGGGGCAGGTTCAAAAGGGTTATTATTGAGGCACAATGTAAATTCATTCGAAGGTGAGGAAAAGTCAGTTTAAAAAGCAGCCAGTGCAGTGGAAGCCTTACAGGTGAGCATGAGGGAAAAGAATAAACTTTATAAGACACACTGGGATGGCAGGTATGCCATCTGCCAAGTTATGCCTTGGCAGGGCGGCATGCCCCATACAGCACCGAGAGTTTGGCACTTTTCAGGGTTCCCTACAGAAATAACTGCAATGACCACAGACTCTCAGCTCATAAAAACTATAATTTCTGTCCCTTCTGATCCCATTTCAACAGACAGAATTCACAAACATCTTCACACTTCCATACAATAACGCCCCAAACTTAGGGGATTTTGCGCTTTTTCCTTATTCCTCTTCTGCTTCATCTTCTTCCTGCCGATTACATCATCAAACATTCTCCAGGGCCGCAAAGAATACGTCTCCCCCTTCGACATTTAGCTTCACCAGCCAATAAAAACAAACTTTAAAAAAACTTCAAAGCTTAAAGTTTTAAAAAAACTTTACTAGTAGCTCACTGGGCACTGGGTAGCGTGTTTGCTTATGGGACCTTCGGACAAATGTCAGGTATTTATATTTCTGAAATCCGAAAAAAAAAACACCCACACTTTAAACAGTTTCGATTTCGCCGTTTTAACCGAGTGTAGCGTTAGCTACCTGACAGCTAAGGAACCAGTGAGATATGCTCAGCAAATGGGCCTGGTAAGCCGGCTGACAGGAAACTGGATGTGCACAGTGCCTGATAACTAATAACCGGAAAGACAAGTGGTTAATGAGCCTATCATACTGCTCTGCTGATGGGCTGCCATGCTTTGATAAGCTGTGCAGCTACTGTTCACAAACCCATATGGAAATAAAACATAAGTCTTTTGCTGCATACTAATTATTACTAAAACTCAAGCGCACAGCAGCCAAGCAAAGCATTGCAAAACTGTGTTCATGAGCGATTTCGTTTTCAGGGCAGGTTTGGGTTTCTGATTTGACGGTACCAGTCGGGCTTGATCGGGTTGGGTCTCAAAGTCCTGGGTACAGGCCGGGTTCAGGCTTCAGTTTCATGCCCGTGCAGACCTCTTGCTATTTCTCATATACTGATACAAAGAACTGTCATTATATGACGATAATATTAAATAGCAAATTATGTTACAAGATGGATTTTTCCTCTTTCTTTTCTATGATATGAACCATATGAGTGCCCATGCAGTGCTGGTCCATGATGCAGGTAAGCAGTGAAAAGCTCTGATCACCCTGCAGTGCTCTGAGACTCAGTCTCTCCTCTGTACTCAGGGTACTGTGGTGAGCTGAAGCTCCTCTGCTAGCCGATGGGTTTCACAAACCTGTCACAGTCTGAAGAACAGAGTGCACACACACACACACACACACACACACACACACGCACACAAATACACACTCACACTCACACTCTCTCACACACTAATATGTGATATTATTCTACTGATCCTCTAACAACAAGCAAACCACAAAATCACACAAAACCACAATCCGCCCCACTGCTGAGAGTAGCAGGTGAGGTAGGAGCCCCAGTGCTCTCTCACTCCACTTGGTAGAGCCAGGGCTTCACCCAACACCTCAGCACAGCTTCTGTCGCCCTCTTGTGGACACAGTGAGTATGACCACAGACATTTCCCTCACTCTCAGTTCATACCGCCACGTGGGGGCACTGGGCTTATCCACTTCTCTCACTTGATCTGCTGAATTCAGTTTGAACTGATTCCAAACCCAGCGTATGAGGGGAGAATTTGTCTCAGTCTGTGTTCACACTGCACTGGAGAGAGAGACTTACCTCATCACACACCTGGGAGACACACTGGTGACGGGTCAGAAAAAGAGCAGCACTCGAGTGATTCCACTGGTGCATTTATTACAATTCAACTGATTACACACAAATCAATTCCAATATTGACATCATGAGGTTACAAAGGGACATTCATCATGAACTGCTGCAAACATGGATCATTATTTTTTAAATAATTAAAGAAAACATCGAATTAGATATTTTTATCTCATTAATCAAAGTGAAAGAAGCAGTCGGTTCACCTGATCCTTGCCCTACAAACCACAGCACTATTCCACTCTTACAGACACCTTCAGAGGACAGATCCGCAGAGAACCAGGCCAGAAGAATGGAAACACTCTCTCAGTGAAGGAGTGTTTAAAAGTGTAGAGAGGAGTGTTGTCACTGGGGTCAGAGAATGACACCTCCCCCCTGTCCCAGTCCAGCTGCACTCTGACCCTCTGGAGTTCCCTCTGCACAGTGAGGACTTCAGGTGGGAAGGTCAGGGCTTCGTATTTCCCATAGAGCTGCTGTATACTCCACACTCCTCCTTCTGGGCGCAGATTGAAAGCGCTATCCCTGCTGAAGGACTCTTTAGCCACACCCACCTCCCAGTAACCTCCATCCCCCACTTCTACATCCCAGCAGTGTCTCCCTGAGCTGAATCCCTCAGAGCCCAGCACACACCACGGCCACTCATCAAATCTCTCTGGATTATCAGGAACCTGCTGTCTCTCATCACTGAGTCTCACACTGGTCAGATCCTCAGACAATGAGAGTCTGGGATGTGCTGTGTTTGGGTCCAGAGTCACAGGAGCTGAAGGGACAGAGAATGAGACGTCAGCACTGATCTGCACAAAGGAAAACCATCAGACACAATGAGCCTAATGATATAAACTGGGTTTTAATAAACTACCGTTATAGTCTCAGATACGTGAGAGAGCAGCACTAGAACTAAAAGCTAAGAACATTTGTATATGTTCCATGTTGTATAATCATTGCATGAGTGTGCAAAGCCTGTCCCCTAAAATATGTTATCACTCTTAAATCAGTATTTTATTATGAGCATCAGTGAGATTAAGGACTGGTGTTCAGTCTCTTCACTCTTGGGCTCTTACACAGACAGGATCAATATGACTCTGACTGGCTTTATCAGCTTGTGGAAAGGATGCTGAAGATTCCCCCTGTACAGTGACAATGTGGAGCTCCCTGCCCCCAGTACTCACTGTATTGAACAGTCCCCAGCATCTTCTCCCACACTCTGTACTTCAGATTGCCCAGGTGCTTGGCCACATCAATAAGCGCTCCTGAGACCTTCTCTGGATCCGCCAGTGTGCACTGGGCTCTGCAATAATATTCAGGAGTCACTTGTGCTGTGGGCGTGGCTTCATTACCATAGAAGATTATCAGCAGCAACATCAGATCATCATTCTATAAGAAAATGGATCCATCCCTCCCAGCGTTCTGGGGATTTATATTAGAGGTAAATATTCATTTCATTACTTTAATATTGTAAAAACCTCCCTCTATATATAGTCATTATTAATGATGCAGTAATTATTATAGAGAGAGAAACATTGCAAACACATTCCACAGTACCTCACTGAACACTACAGGGCTAATAAACTACTTTAGATATTTAATCTGATGACAGAGAATGGAGTTTCTTACCTGTTTTGTGTGTCCTTGTAACTCTGAAATAGGGTGAATTATTATTGCTTTAGCCAATGCTGAAGATTAACCACAGTAATATCTGACTGTATGTTGCTGAACATGGTTTAGATATAACACATGACACAGAAAAATAAATGTGCTGTTTTATCATAGTTAAATATGTGTACAGTGTGTGGATCTAGAATGATGAGAAACTTTAAATCAAACTTTGCCTGCAAAAAGGAGACTGCAATTCTTCTGCTTGATAATGAAATGTTTTCATGATATTAGCAAGTTTAAATTTAAAAGTGGTTTAGAGAATATTATATTCTACGCATTAATGTGTATTAGCATTAACAGCAGTTTGTATAGAGTACTGCACACACAGAGTGAACAGGTCTTACCTGCAGGAATGAGACATCTTCAGCTCCCAGCTCCTGTTCTATGGCTCTGATTTGTTCCGAAAGGGATGATATCTCTTCTGTCATCTTCTCAATATTCTCCTTCATCATCTGACTCTTCTGCTCCTCTTCCTCCCTCAGTGCAGTGATCCTGGCTGCCTCTTCATCTTTTAAGAACTGCTGAAGTTTCTCAAACTCCATCTTTATCTGTCTCTCCGTGTGTTGGGCCTGGCTCTGGAATAAACATTATTCACCATCATTTCAGTACAATCCAGCGCTGCATTTTCAACACTGTGATTTAAAGGCCTCAGTACAGTACCTTGATGTGCTCTGCTGTTTGATCACAGATTAGTTTCACAGCATTAAAGGCTTTTAGCTTCTCCTGCAGTGGAGCCAGTGCAGTCCTGAGTTTCTCCTGGAAAGGAATTGCACTCTTTACAAAAGAAAGAGTCAAACAGTAAACTTCACTGCCTACACAGACAGCACAAGAGCCCCTGTTCAGACAGAGGGGAGCCAGAATAGAGACTGATAGAGGTCATAGCTTGTGTAAATGTAATGTGTTCACTGAGACACATTTCAGTGCATTGCCTCTGTGACAGGTCATGCCATATAAACGGGCATGACAGTAGAGAATTGAAACACTCATGTTCTGTTCTTATTGGCAAAATTTAATAGCAATAGTTTTAAAATGAATAAGTTTAATGTGCTGTATCTTTAGAGTTACATTTGACATATTAACAGTGAGTTGCCCTCTAATGCCACATTGTGTCAGAAACATATATCTGAGCCATGAACTTTCAACCCTACTGTCCCATGCTGAGCACTGCTCCCTAGCACATCTCTGAGAATGTCTCCACACTCCTGCCCCTCCCTCCTGTCTCTCTGTCAGTCATGTGACACGGCCTGATTACTAAAATGGCTGCTTTTTGGATCATTATAACCCTTTAGAAATACAGTAACTTCTTCATTAGTAATTCAAAATAATTATTAATTCAATATTATATTTCTGACACAAAATGTTTTTTGTGTTCATTTCAGCTGTTTGATAAGCTTCACCAAGTGTTCAGTAGATGACAGCACAACAGGCCAAACTTTTTAATCACCAATAATTTACAAGCAAATTAAGTCTGTTTACAAGTAATGAAAACAAAAATGTTAAAAGTCTAAATTCTCAGGACAGAAAAACAGTTACCTTATACTCTTCTGCAGCCTCCTGAACTGGTCGCATTTTGTGGTTTTCATGTTTTTTTGAAGTTTGGCAGATAACACAGACGGGTATTTGATCCACCAAACAGAAGAGTCTGAGTTTCTCACTGTGCAGAGTGCAGAGCACTTCAGATCCTGCTTTAGCTCTCTGACTTCTCTCCTTTAAGAATGCCTCACAGGTATTCCTCAGAGACAGGTTAAAGGGAAGTTTATCCATAGAAGATCTTCTCCTGCAAATTGGGCACTCCCGAGATCCCTTCTGTTTCCAGTACTGCTGCAGACAGGCCTTACAGAAGCTGTGACTGCAACTCAAGAGAACAGGATCCCTGAAGATTTCAGTGCACACAGAACAGGAGAGCTCCTCTTCCAGGAGAGAAGATCCTGACGCCATTCTGTCTCAGTCTGATCTGAGTTTAGTAATGACTTCTGCTAAATCTGTAGTTTAGTTTCACTTTTACTTACTGCAGTTACAACAAACTGCAGCTAAGGGTTGTCTTACAAATTAGACTCAAATCTCTCTTCATCTTGGTATTTTATCTCTGTCTATTTTACCAGAAAGTCCTGTATTTCTGAAAAATACAGATTGAAATCGTATTAAAAGGTCGCTGGTGTAACTAAAGCGTCCGCCTGTGAGAAACTGTACTTCCCTCTTCATCAGAGACAGCACTTCCTGTATGGGGCAGCATTGTAACACTGAGGTTTGAGAGTCTGATCTGCCAGCAGTTTTACACCAGCCCTGTTCATCAGAGGAATCTCATTCCTCAGCGAATCTCAAGCACACACCCGCCCTTACAAACATGATACAAACACAAATTCAAAGTTGGACTCCACAGTCCATTCCTATTTATAATATCCTCACTGATCCAGGTAATGGAGAAAGCTGTGCTTCAGAGTAGGTCCTTACAGCACTGATGAAGCTAAAGGAGAGAGCTGTGCTTTAGAGTAGGTCATTATAGCACTGATGAAAGCATGTGACTGAAACCTTTGCTGCTGTGCTGGACAGAGGGTGAACGCCTCTTGAACTTTTTGTCTTTGACTGAGCTGTGGTTCAGAATGTAGACCAAAGGATCTGCACAACACACACCTTCAGACATCTACGGGTGATTTCAGTTACTCCTAAATTACCTGGGAATTGGAGACAGGACAAGTATAAAGTAAAGAAGGAAGAATGAGGAAAAATGTCTAATGTTGTAAATGACCCTTTTGGCACAGTATGTCAGTCAGCCTACAAGAGGGAAATCAGTTCTGGATTTGGTGCTGTGTAATGCCTCTGTAGAGGTAATGGAGCCACCTGGGACAAGGGATCATTGCAATTTGTTTTAATGTATTTGGGCAAAGTAAGAGGCCCTCCTCTGAGTCTAGAACTTTTCATTTTAGGCATGCCAGCTTTAACAAGATGGGAGCAAATTTAAGTAGTATAGACTGGGTGCAACTTCTCGATTGCAATACTGTGAATGAAATGTGGGGCAGATTCAAAAGGGTTATTATTGAGGCACAATGTAAATTAATTCTAAAGGTGAGGAAAATTCGGTTAAAAAGCAGTCACCCCAGTGGAAGCCTTACAGGAGCGCGTGAGGGAAAAGAATAAACTTTATAAGACACACTGGGATGGCAGGTATTCCATCCGCCAAGTTACGCCTTGGCAGGGCGGCATGCCCCATACAGCACCGAGAGTTTGGAACTTTTCAGGGTTCCCTACAGGAATAACCACGATGACCACAGACTCTCAGCCCATAAAAACTATCATTTCTGTACCGACTGAACTCATTTCAACAGGCAGAATTCACAAATATCTTCACACATCCACACAATAAAGCCCCAAACTTAGGGCATTTTGTGCTTTTTCCTTCTTCTTTTTCCTGCCAATTACATCATCAAAAATGCTACAGTCACAAAGAATGTGTCTCCTCATTGGACATTTACCTACACCAGCCAATGAAAACATCAGATACAAAAGCAAAATGGACATATATAGAAGTGCACGTATAAAAAAACTTTGCCACCCCAGTGGCTATTTCACTAGTAGCTCACAGGGCACTGGGTAGCATGTTAGCCTATGGGACCTTTAGCCTAATGACAGGTACAGGTGTAAATCCCCCCTCGGACCCAAATTTCTATCTCGTCACACCGGCTTCCATGCTAGCTAATAATTGCCTAGAAAAATTTAAATTTGTAACAGTGCAGTCTTTGCGGTGAACTTATTTATATTTCTGAAATCCAAAAAAAATAGACGCACGCTTTAAACAGTTTTGATTTCGCCGTTTTAACCGAGTGTAGCGTTAGCGACCTAACAGCTAAGGAACCAGTCAGATATGCTAAGCAAATGGGCCTGGTAAGCCGGCTGACTGGAAACTGGATGTGCACAGTGCCTGATAACTAATAAGACAAGTGGTTTATTAGCCTATCATACTGCTCTGCTGATGGGCTGCCATGCTTTGATAAGCTGTGCAGCTACTGTTTACGAACCCATATGGAAATTAAATATAAGTCTTTTGCTGCATACTAATTATTACTAAAACTCAAGCGCACAGCAGCCAAGCAAAGCATTGCAGAACTGTGTTTATGAGCGATTTCGTTTTCAGGTCAGGTTTGGGTTTCTGATTTGACGGCACCAGTCGGACTTGATCGGGTTGGGTCTCAAGGTCCTGGGTACAGGCCGGGTCAAGGCTTCAGTTTCATGCCCGTGCAGACCTCTTGCTTTTTCTCATATACTGATACAAAGAACTGTCATTATATGATGATGATAATAAATAGCAAATTATGTTACAAGATGGATTTTTGCTCTTTCTTTTCTATGATATGAACCATATGAGTGACCATGCAGTGCTGGTCCATGATGCAGGTAAGCAGGGAAAAGCTCTGATCACCCTGCAGTGCTCTGAGACTCAGTCTCTCCTCTGTACTCAGGGTAATGTGGTGAGCTGAAGCTCCTCTGCTAGTCGATGGGTTTCACAAACCTGTCACAGTCTGAAGGACAGAGTACACACACACACACACACACACACACACACACACACACACACACATAAACACACATACTCTCACGCTCTCTCTCTTTTTCTCTCTCTCTCTCTCACACAAACACACACACACACACTCATACTCTCTTACACACTAACGTTATATTGTTCTATAACTGATCCTCTAACCACAAGCAACCCACAAAATCACACAAAACCACAAACCGCCACACTGCTGAGAGTAGCAGGTGAGACAGGAGCCCTAGTGCTCTCTCACTGCACACACCTGGTAAAGTCAGGACTTCATCCAACACCTCAGCACCCTCTTGTGGACAGAGTGAGTATGACCACAGACATTTCCCTCACTCTCAGTTCACAGCACCATCCAGGGGGCACTGGGCTTATCCACTTCTCTCACTTGATCTGCTAAATTCAGTTTGAACTGATCCCAAACCCAGCGTATGAGGGGAGAATTTGTTTCTGTCTGTGTTCATACTGCACTGGAGAGAGAGACTTACCTCATCACACACCTGGGAGACACACAGGTGACGGGTCAGGAAAAGAGCAGCACTCTGGAGTGATTCCACTGGTGCATTTATTACAATTCAACTGATTACACACAAACCAGTTCCAACATTGACACCATGAGGTTACAAAGGGACATTCATCATGAACTGCTGCAGACATGGATCTATATTTTTAAATAATTAAAGAAAACATCGTAATAGATATTTTTTTCTCATTAATCAAAGTGAAAGAAGCAGCCTGTTCACCTGATCCTTGCACACAAACCACAGCACTATTCCACTCTTACAGACACCTTCAGTGGATGGATCTGCAGAGAACCAGTACGGAAGAATGGAAAGACTCTCTCAGTGAAGGAGTGTTTAAAAGTGTAGAAAGGAGTGTTGTCACTGGGGTCAGAGAATGACACCTCCCCCCTGTCCCAGTCCAGCTGCACTCTGACCCTCTGGAGTTTCCTCTGCACAGTGAGGGCTGTAGGGTGGGAGGTCAGGGCTGCATATTCCCCGAAGTGCTGCCGTATACTCCACACTCCTCCTTCTGGGCTCAGATACACAGCCCCTGTCCTGCTGATGGACTCTTTAGCCACACCCACCACCCAGTAACCTTTATCTCCCACTTCTACATCCCAGCAGTGTCTCCCTGAGCTGAATCCCGCAGAACCCAGCACATACGGCCACTCATTAAATCTCTCTGGATTACCAGGAACCTGCTGTCTCTCATCACTGCGTCTCACACTGGTCAGCTCCTCAGACAGGGAGAGGTTGGGATGTGCTGTGTTTGGGTCCAGAGTCACAGGAGCTGAAGGGACAGAGAATGAGACGTCAGCACTGATCTGCACAAAGAGAAACCATCAGACACAATGGGCTCCTGATGATATGAACTGGGTTTCACTAAAACAACCATTATAGCCTCAGATACATGCATGAGAGAAGCACCAGAATGAAAAGGTAATATTTGTATATGTTCCATGTTGTATAATCGTTGTAAGAAGGTGCGAAGCCTGTCCTTCCCCTAAAATACATTACCACTCTTAAAGCAGCATTTTATTATGAGCATCAGTGAGATTAAGGACTGGTGCTCAGTCTCTTCACTACAGGGCTCTTACACAGGCAGGACCAATATGACTCTGACTGGCTTCATCAGCTTGTGGAAAGGATGCTGGAGATTCCCCTGTACAGTGACAATGTGGAGCTCCCTGCCCCCAGTACTCACTGTATTGAACAGTCCCCAGCATCTTCTCCCACACTCTGTACTTCAGATTGCCCAGGTGCTTGGCCACATCAATCAGCGCTCCTGAGACCTTCTCTGGATCCGCCAGTGTGCACTGGGCTCTGCAATAATATTCAGGAGTCATTTGTGCTGTGGGCGTGGCTTCATTACCATAGAAGACTATCAGCAGCAACATCAGATCTTCATTCAATAAGAAAATGGCTCCATCCCTCCCAGCGTTCTGCCACACAGCCCCACTGGCTGCCAGATATGAAGCAGCCCGACCCCACTGAGGGACACACACACACAGGAGGGGGGAAGTTTGTATTCTATCATTGATGCCCTTTTATCTGTATCATGATTATAATGATGTTCTTTTAATTATTACAATGTTAATCATTATAATTAACATAATATAAATGTAATCATTGTGTAATCTAATCTGTAATCTAACTCTAACATTTGGGTATGAATTTTACATTCTTTTGTGAATATTTCCATCTGGTCTCATTTTACTCATCATTGGTGAAATGCTATAGTACTTGTAAACTACCCCTCACATTTAAACTGAAGAGAGAAAGAAAAGTAAATTGAAAGATTGAATAGAGAGAAAGGCTGGAGTCTACATACCATTTCTCCACATCTTTGTAGCTCTGAAATAAATGAACCACAGTTTATTTTATAACTATAGCCAATGCTCAGACTATGGAAACTGCAACAATGCAATATATTCATATCTGACTATATTGACAAACATGTTTTATGTGAGATTATGACACATAACCTACCTGCAGAAATGAGATGTCTTCAGCTCCCAGCTCCTGTTCTATGGCTCTGATTTGTTCTGAAAGGGATGATATCTCTTCTGTCATCTTTTCAATCTTCTCCTTCATCATCTGACTCTTCTGCTCCTCTTCCTCCCACAGTGCAGCGATCCTGGCTGCCTCTTCATCTTTTAGGAACTGCTGAAGTTTCTCAAACTCCATCTTTATCTGTCTCTCCGTGTGTTGGGCCTGGCTCTGGAATAAACATTATTCACAATCATTTCAGCACAATCACAAGCTGCATTTTCAACACTGTGATTTAAAGGCCTCAGTACAGTACCTTGATGTGCTCTGCTGTTTGATCACAGGTTAGTTTCACTGCATTAAAGGCTTTTAGCTTCTCCTGCAGTACATCCAGTGCAATTTTGAGTTTCTCCTGGAAAGAAATGACAGAGTCCACACTTCACTGAAAACACAGACTGACAGTAAACTTCACTGCCCACACAGACAGCACAAGAGTGCCTGATCAGAGAGAGGGGAGCCAGAATGGAGACTCAGGTCACAGCTTGTGTATAACTAATGTGTGCATTGAGATCCATGTCTGTGCATTGACAATACTCTATGATGGGACATGCCAGTATGGCTAGAATATTATCGTTGCAAACTATACAAACTATTCATTTTTAATCTGCCTTTTTGTCAGCCGGTAGACATTATATTGCGTTTTTCCAATTTGGTAGAAAAAAGACAAAAGTAAACTATTATCATTTAATTACTTAATTACAGTTGTATTGATTTAATAATCTGTTTGCTTTTAAACTTTAAGTAGTCAGATCATTATTTGTGAGTTAATTGTCATGTTCTTTGTATTTTAAATGAAGGAGTGAGTTATTTACTTACCTTATATTTCAGTGCAGCCTCCTCTGTTGGACATAAGTTGCGATTTCTGTGCGTTTCTTTTAAACAGTCAACACAAATGGGTTCATCATCATCCAAACAGAAGAGTTTGAGTTTCTCACTGTGCAGACTGCAGAGCACTTCAGATCCTGCTTTAGCTCTCTGACTTCTCTCCTTTAAGAACGCCTCACAGGCATTCCCCAGGGACAGGTTACGAGGAGGGTCTTGCTTAAATCTTTTCCTGCAAACTGGACACTCCTGAGATCCCTTCTGTTCCCAGTACCGCTGCAGACAGGCCTTACAGAAGCTGTGACTGCAACTCAGGAGAACAGGATCCCTGAAGATTTCAGTGCACACAGGACAGGAGAGCTCCTCTTCCAGGAGAGAAAATCCAGACACCATTCTGTCTCGGTCTGTTCTGAGCTCAGTAATGGCTTCTGCTGAATCTGTAGTTTAGTTTCACTTTAACTTACTGCTGTCACAGGAAACTGAAGCTAAGGACTGTCTTTAAAATTAGACTAAAATCTCTCTTCGTCTTGGTATTTTTTCTCTGTCTATGTTATCAGAAAATCCTGTATTTCTGAAAAATATAGATTGAAATCGTAGTAAAAGGTCCCTGATTTAACTAAAGCATCCACCTGTGAGGAACTATACTTCCTTCTTAGACACACCAGATTGTCAGAGACAGCACTTCCTGCAGGGGGCAGCATTGTACCACTGAGGTTTGATTGGCTGATCTGCCAGCAGTTTTACACCAGCCCGGTTCTTACTGGTTTAGTCAGCTCTCTGACGGGTTAGTCCAAATGGAATCTTATTCTCCAGCTAATGGCAAGCACACGCCCTCCCTTATAAACACGATTCAAACAAAGATCCAGAGTTTGCGTCCACAGTCCATTCCTCTTTATAAATCCTGACTCAGAGCAGAGAGAGAGTTGTGCTGTAGAACAGGTGGTCTAGAGCACTGATGAAAGCACGTGATTGAAACGTTTGCTGCTGCGCTGGACAGTCGACACCTCTTGGACTTTTGTATCTTTGGCCGAGCAAATCCCAGACAAATCATACAAAGAAGAAAATACTAACTTTTCCAGAAACAATACACAGAAAGCCACTTCTTAAAGCAGCTCACTTGTCAATGTAAATTTCAGCATTGGGGTGGAAAAAGCTACATCCTAACTGGTTTAAATCAAGACAAATCACGCCTTCCTCGCACGATGGCACGATTGGGTTGAAGCGGTTTTTGCTATTTCTTGCACCCCAGCAAATGGACACTGCTGATTTCTTTCACAAACCTTGACAGTTTTGCAGCAGAAGTTGCAGAAGTTTGGTATAGCAAGGACCACAATGGAAATAAGTCTTGTGACTTTTTGTGTTATCCTTGATGCTCTTTTAATTGTGCATGTACATTAGTGTTTGCAACCATGTAATTGTCCTTTTAAAGTGAATCGTCAAATAAATAATCTAAACTAAAAAAACTAAAAACTCTCTCACTCCACCTGAGCAAGGGCTTCATCCAACACCTCAGCACAGCCTCAGGCGCCCTCTAGTGGACAGAGTGAGTATGACCACAGACATTTCCCTCACTCTCAGACTAGAGCTTGAAACGGGCCCAAAAACTTCAGCCTGACCCAACATGTGCCCACATTCTATTCAGCCTGAGTCTGACCAGAGCCCGCGTGTTGCAGCGTTTTGGAAGCTGAACCTGGTTTGACCCTGACTTTTAATAAGTACATTAGTGCAGTAGACACGCCGTGGTTTGGGGTATCGCTGATATTCTGTTCAGAAAAGGTGTGATTGATGTCTGGATCAGATCAGTTGATGGTGCACAGCGGCAGGCTTGTGCATTATACTGTCATAACGCTGATGCTCCTGTTTCACGGCTCCCATACTTAAGCAGGGCATCACAGAATTCACATTTTACGAACCCCACGCTTTCGTCTGCAGCTCGATCAAAAACCGTGTAAAAGTTTGTCCAGACCTGGGATTCTCCGTTCGATGGCTGCTGCCTCACTTCATTCTCCCCTGACTATAACTTCTTTCTCCCCAGCTCTGAGGCGTCCATTCTGTCACTCACAGAGCTCAGCTTAGACTCGCTGGCCTACAACTGACATCCAGCTCACACAGCGCTCTGTGCTCAAACTTTAAAGGCCCAGCTACAAAGAGCCAAACCCCAACCAGCCCAATAGAAACAGGCAGAATTAGGATCCGAACCGACCCAAACCCTCAGGCTCTGGTCCGGTTTTATCAGGCTCAGGTAAAAATCGCAAACTCACTCTCAGAGTTCACAGCATAAGCAGGGTACTTAGCTAATCAGTATAACTCAGCTGATCTCAGATTAGCTTATGTGAGTTTGAACTGAACCCAAACCCAGCGTATGAGGGGCGTGTTTGCCTCTGTCTGTGTTCATACTGCACTGGAGAGAGAGACTTACCTCATCACACACCTGGGAGACACACTGGTGACGGGTCAGAAAAAGAGCAGCACTCTGGAGTGATTCCACTGGTGGATTTATTATTTATTATTACATCTCAACTGATTACACACAAACCCACACACTTACACTACCACCATATAGCACAGTTATTACTCAGTGATAACATTGGGAAGTTATGTGAAAAGAAATTAGACACTTCTCATGGAAACACTACAGAACGTTTCAAATAAAATAATATTTTTTATTTGATGCTGTTTGACCGGCAAATATTTTAATGAATCCTGCTCAGATGTGATGGAATGCAGTTCTTTTAACCTGATTTTTACTGCAACATCATGAGATTTCAAAGTTATATTCATCATGAACTGCTGCAGAAATGGATCTATATTTCATAATTGATTCAATAAAATATTGTAAAAGATATTATCTGCAAATATGTTCATTAATCTTGTCAAAGTGAAAGAAGTAGTCTGGTCACCTGATCCTTGCCCACAAACCACAGCACTATTCCACTCTTACAGACACCTTCAGTGGACAGATCTGCAGAGAAACAGGACGGAAGAATGGAAACACTCTCTCTGTGAAGGAGTGTTTAAAAGTGTAGAGAGGAGTGTTGGTACTGGGGTCAGAGAATGACACCTCCCCCCTGTCCCAGTCCAGCTGCACTCTGACCCTCTGGAGTTTCCTCCGCACAGTGAGGGCTGTAGGTGGGGATGTCATGGCTGTGTATGTCCCTCTGCGCTGTCTTATACCCCACACTCCTCCTGCTGGACTCCGATCCATATCCCCTTTCCTGCTGAAGGACTCTTTAGCCACACCCACCACCCAGTCATCACCCCCCACATCTACATCCCAGCAGTGTCTCCCTGAGCTGAATCCCTCAGAGCCCAGCACAAACCACCACTTATCAAATCTCTCTGGATTATCAGGAACCTGCTGATTCTCACCACTGCGTCTCACACTGGTCAGATCCTCAGACAGTGAGAGTTTGGGATGTGCTGTGTTTGGGTCCAGAGTCACAGGAGCTGAAGGGACAGAGAATGAGACGTCAGCACTGATCTGCACAAAGGAAAACCATCAAAAACAATGGGCTCATAATGACATAAACTACCATTAAAGTCTGAGACACATGTGGGAGAGAAGCACCAGAACTAAAAGCTAACAATATATTTATAACTTCCATGTTGCATAATCATTGTAAGAGGGTGCCAAGCCTGTTCTTCGCCTAAAATACATTATCACTCTTAAAGCAGCATTTTATTATGAGAATCAGTGAGATTAAGAACTAGTGCTCAGTCTCTTCACTCCAGGGCTCTTACACAGACAGGACCAAAATGACTCTGACTGGCTTTATCAGCTTGTGGAAAGGATGCTGAAGATTCCCCCTGTACAGTGATAATGTGGAGATCCCTGCCCCCAGTACTCACTGTATTGAACAGTCCCCAGCATCTTCTCCCACACTCTGTACTTCAGATTGCCCAGGTGCTTGGCCACATCAATCAGCGCTCCTGAGACCTTCTCTGGATCCGCCAGTGTGCACTGGGCTCTGCAATAATATTCAGGACTCACTTGTACTGTGGGCTTGGCTTCATTACCATAGAAGATCATCAGTAGCAACATCAGATCTTTATTCTATAAGAAAATGGCTCCATCCCTCCCAGCGTTCTGCCACACAGCCCCACTGGCTGCCAGATATGAAGCAGCCCGACCCCACTGAGGGACACACACAGGAGCATGCGGGGAAAAGCACATTTTTTACCCATTATTTGTATGATGATTATAATGATGTTTATCTATATAATTAACATGATACACAGACAATCATTGTATAATTAAATCAGATAACTAATTTAGGTATGAATGTAATATTCTTTTTATAATTTTTCCATCTGGTCCCATTTCACTCATTATTCATGAAATGCTACAGTACTAGTGATCTACCCCTCATATTTATAATGAAGAGAGGAAGGAAGAGAGGATTAAAAGATTGAATCGAGAATAAGGCAGGAGTTTACATACCGTTTCTCCACGTCTTTGTAGCTCTGAAATAAGTGAATAAGAGTTTATCACTATAATCAATAAGCAGACTATTAAAACTGTATCAATGCAATATGTTCCAATGAGTACACACCTGGGCAAAATAATTGGCCAAGCCCAAAATGGCAAAATATTAAGCTTTTAATGGTCTTAACAACAAATCATTGGTCAGGAAATTATTAAGAATTAAATAAATGCACTCCTGAGACCTGTGCCACCATTTGCTCGTTTACTTTTGCTGCAGTGAACTGTTTGAGAAAAAGCTAGAAACAGGGAAATTCACTTATATAGTCTTCTTGTACGCAAAGGTAAAATCATAATAATGATTAAAATGTTTGATGTAAAATTCAAACCAACACATGTCTGCGTGTACAATATTTTCCAAAAATATCTTCTGGGATGTTTTATTTCTTAAAAGATTAGTCATTATTTGGTTATCTGCCACACCTGATGCAGCCCATCAAGGGCCTGATAACAAGCTCTTAAATGGAACCAGGATTGATAGAGCAGAGAGAGATCTACAGTATGCAGTGTTGTGAGACCCATATTAAAGGAGCGAAATAATCTGCTCCAAAAAAAGCAAAATATCATGCAGAGGTTGCTGTCAGAAACCGCATAGCTGGTCTTCGTCAGGCCAACTGTAGCTATTCTGAAATTTACAAGACCCTAAAGGCAGAGGTAATCCCTAATTCTCTATCAGCTATTAAGAGAATAGGTCAACGCTTTGAAACAACAGGTAATGTTGCCAGAAAGAAAGGATCTAGAAGGCCCAAAGCCTCATCATGCAGGGATGACCACCTGCTGAAATTTACAGTTCTCAAAGACAGGAAAAAAGCTTCCAAAAACTGACTGCAGAATTCAAGACCTCAGAAAACATTTTTTCAACTACTCATCATCTGTTTGAAGCCATCAACATTGAATTAAACAACATTGACTCTTCTTTCTGTAAAAAGCTGTCCGCAAATTTACCCACAAGGATTAAACATTTAAAGAAATCAAAGGGAAAAGCTATCCTATACTAAGTTACTTTATCTATTTGTTTAATTCTTGCTAATTTCCTGACCAATGAGTGGTTGTTTAGACCATTAAAAGCTTAATATTTTGCTATTTTGGGCTTGGCCCATTTCTTTTTGCCAAGGAGTGTATATTGATAAACATGTTTTACGTGTGATTATGACACATGACTTACCTGCAGGAATGAGACGTCTTCAGCTCCCAGCTCCTGTTCTATGGCTCTGATTTGTTCTGAAAGGGATGATATCTCTTCTGTCATCTTCTCAATCTTCTCCTTCATCAGCTGACTCTTCTGCTCCTCTTCCTCCCTCAGTGCAGTGATCCTAGCTGCCTCTTCATCTTTTAGGAACTGCTGAAGTTTCTGAAACTCCATCTTTATCTGTCTCTCTGTGTGCTGGGCCTGGCTCTGGAATAAACATTATTCACCATCATTTCAGCACAATCCAGCGCTGCATTTTCAAAACAGTGATTTAAAGGCCTCAGTACAGTACCTTGATGTGCTCTGCTGTTTGATCACAGTCTAGTTTCACTGCATTAAAGGCTTTTAGCTTCTCCTGCAGTGCAGTCCTTTGTTTCTCCTGGAAAAAATTGAGTCCATACTTTACTGAGAACACAGACTGACAGTAAACTTCACTGCCTACATAGACAGCACAAGAGCAGAAAGTATACAAGCCAAAAATGATCAATTTCCCTGCATGAATGTCTCATGCCTACTTGTTAAATTATTGCTTGTATTATTTGCATACACTGTTTTGTTGCTGCTTTTGCTTATGTTCAACAGATTAACCTACAGGGCCCAAGTTAAACTACGCGGTTGTTCCCTTCACTTGGAACTGTACTTCCCTCTAGGGTTTTCAACACACTTGTCCCTGGTTACTGTTATGCACTTTGTTGTACGTTGCTCTGGATAAGATGCCTGTAATGTAAATGTAAAATGAATGTAATAATTTTATGTAGGAAAATACTGGAAAACAAAATATGTGTTTGAGCTGGTTATAAAATTTCTGACTAAAAAAATTATAATGCTCAATTATGCAGACATTAAATCATACATAAAGGAAGGTGTAATGATTATTCGTTTTACACAAACAGTAATCAATTCTTCATTTTTATTTTATGTTGAGATTACATTTACTACAGACAACATTTATTATGCCAAAAAGTGAACTTGTTGCAAAATATTGCATTAATTGACAAAATCTGTTTATAAATATAGTCTGTCCATAATCTGTGCTAGGACTGTAGCTATCATTATAACTACAGTCACTTAATTAAAATGAAAAGATTTTTAAAGTTGTGTTTATTGCTATTCATCTCATTACAGGGTGAAAAAAAGAACAAAATGCATTACCCCAGGGAACACAGTGCATTAAAATATAATTGGAATTAATCCAGAAATTAATTTTTTTTTTTAAGCCAATGAAAAATAATTAATTGACACTTAATCATCAAATGGGCGTTGAAATTCAGTGGTTAAAACTACATGAAATCCTGTAAAATGGCAACCCCCTCCCCTACTCAGATTTCACAGGCCCTGTCAGTTTAAGGGATATTTTCAGCATTGGCAGCGTTTACTTTACAAAATGGATGTTATAAAACAGCTCAAAGCTCTACCTGCCCCATCCACAACAGGACATAATTCAGAATTTACTGGATCTGCTCATTCACACACAGAACCACCGATACGTGCCAAAGCTACAGCATCTGGATCTACAACCTCAAATGAAGTCAGTGACACTGCTGGTCTTGCTATGCTACTCTATCCAGCTAATTCAGCTAATGACATCAGCTCCCCTCCAGCTTCACTAGCTAGCAGGAGCACATCAGGTTCCAGCAGCACTACATTTGGACCAGAAACTTCCACTGCAAACTCCACCAGAGGATTTTAGTAGAGATAAACCTGACCAGGTGAAAGAGGACAAGTATCTAAGCCTCATTTTTAGTGGGAAAATGGTCTTTTGTAAGTGACTGGTGGCACAGGAGAGACTGACTGGAATACACAGTAAAAGCAGATGCAGTTTCTGTTTCCCTTGTGGGAAATTCAAATTGTGTGCAAATGCTGATTCAACCTTTAAAATGAAGGGACATTGCAGCTGGAAGCATGCTGTTGAATATAACAAAGGCTTTCATAAACATGCAAGCTCTAAAGAGCATCTGACATGTGAGGCCGTTCGGAGGGAACAAGAGAAACGCTCTGAGACAGACACAGAAATTTCCAGAAAATGATTAACACAGAGCAGCCTTCTAGAAATAGATAGTATATGGTATCCATAACTGATATTTTAGAACTTCAAATATGACACTGCCATCTAGACCCATACACATCAGTGCCCTCCCAGTGAAAAAAAAAAAGTTCCTCCACTGATTGACGTCTGACACTGGCTTTGCCCCGCCCTCTTGTCTCTCTGTGTTAGTCATGTGACACATAGTATACAGCTCAAACTGCAGTTATGCCTGATAACTACGGATAGTTTATACAATTCTTTCATTAAATCCCAATCATTTTTAATCCCAATGAATTTACAAAAGAAAAGAACAAAGCACACACAATTTGATACTATGTGTAAACTGAAAATCCTTACAAGCCATAAAAAATGGTAAAATGTGAAATATGTTATCTGACAGTTACCTTATACTCTTCTGCAGCCTCTTGAACTGGTCGCATTTTGTGGTTTTCATGTTTTTTTGAAGTTTGGCAGATAACACAGACGGGTATTTGATCCTCCAAACAGAAGAGTTTGAGTTTCTCACTGTGCAGACTGCAGAGCACTTCAGATCCTGCTTTAGCTCTCTGACTTCTCTCCTTTAAGAACACCTCACAGATATTGCTCAGAGACAGGTTAGGGCGAGGTGAATCCATAGAAGATCTTCTCCTGCACACTGGGCACTCCCGAGATCCCTTCTGTTCCCAGTACTGCTGCAGACAGGCCTTACAGAAGCTGTGACTGCAACTCAGGACAAGAGGATCCCTGAAGATTTCAGAGCACACAGGACAGGAGAGCTCCTCATCCAGGAGAGAAGATCCAGACGCCATTCTGTCTCAGTCTGTTCTGAGCTCAGTAATGATTTCTGCTAAATCCAGTAGCTTAAGTTTCAGTTTCACTCACTGCTGTTACTCAAACGGCAGGTAAAAAAAGCCTCTTTAAAATCTCTCTAATTTCTGTTCTTCTTCTCAGTCTCGCATTGTTTTTCCCTCCAATATATTTTTTTCTGAAATTCATTAAATTCTGGAAAACATACATTAGAATCTTTTTAAAAGGTCCACGATGTAACTAAAGCTTTACTTGTGAGAAACTTTACTTTGCTCTTCCTGTTAGACACACCTGATTATCAAACAGCACTTCCTGCAGGAGGCAGCATTATAACACTGAGGTTTGATTGGCTGATCTGCCAGCAGTTTTCCACCAGCCCTGTTCTTCAGGTTCTGTCAGTTCTCTCTCATGTGTGTTAATCCAAATGGAATCTCATTCCCCAGCTAATCTCAAGCATACACCCTCTCCTACAAACATTATTGAAACACAAATCCAGAGTTTGAATCCACAATAAATTACTCGTTGTAGTATCATAGCATCATCACTTATCAAGCTAATGGAGAGAGCTGGGCTTTAGAACAGCTCAATCATATATCAATCAAAATGTATTTCTATAGCAAATTTCACAAAACAATTGTCACAATACACTTCGGTGCTACAGTATGCCACAGTAGCAACCAGAGTACAGACCCAGGCGTAAACTCCCTCAGGAGCAAACCTGAAGCAACAGCAGCAAGGAGAACTCCCCGTGGCAGAAAACTGGAAAGGAACCAGGCTCAAGGGGGGAACCCATCATCCTCTGGTCAACTCATCTACAGCGTGTGACTGAAACGTTTGCTGCTGCGCTGGACAGAGGGAGAACGCCTCTTGTACTTTGTGTCTTTAAAAGAGCAAGTCCAAAAAAAAAATTCCTAAAAAAAAAAGATTTACTCTTTCCAATACGTGCAGCCACTTCTTAAACACGGTTCACCGCGTGAGGTCAAAATTCAGCTTTGGAGGGAAAAAAACAATATGTGATAAATATCCTCTGTTAGCAAGATGATGGAGAGAGCTGTGGTTTAGAATAGGTTCAGAATGTGTGAGCCATGCAGACCGAAGGGTCTGCAGGACTTCTGTAAATGACAGACCTCTTATTTAGGAACGCAGCACAGTGCTCGGAGTGTGACTGGAGAACTGCTCATGCAGTGCTTACTCTACAGAAACACAGACACAGGCACCAAAAGTCAGAGGTTATGCACACTTTATTGTTACTCACAGAGAAGAGGAGAAAAAGAAAATTCCAATGCAGGGCAGCTCCTAAAAAAACTGCCAACCATTCCTCTCTGAGGACAACAGCCAGCCATAAATAAAGGACAAACGGACAGACAGACGGCCGGACGCCGGCGCTCCCTCTCACTTGCGGTACCAGATCTTCATCCTCTTCTCCCGCTTGATCTTCTTCTGCAGCTGCAGGGTGCCGTACAGCAGGGCCTCTGCTGTGGGCGGGCAGCCTGCAGGAGCCACAGCCAGGGGGCAGAGGTCACAGCAGAGCCAACACATACCATCTCACAGCCAGGGGGCAGAGGTCACAGCAGAGCCAACACATACCATCTCACAGCCAGGGGTCAGAGGTCACAGCAGAGCCAAATCACATCAGCTCACAGTGAGGGGTCAAAGGTCACAACAGAGCCAAACCACATTGGCTCACAGTGAGGGGTCAAAGGTCACGGAGAGCCAAACCACACCAGCTCACAGTGAGGGGTCAAAGGTCAGAGGTCAGAGCAGAGCTAAAGCACATTGGCTCACAGTGAGGGGTCAAAGGTCACGGAGAGCCAAACCACACCAGCTCATGTCAGAGAGAACACTGATGTTCTGACAAAGTACTTCACATGAACTGCCTCAGCAAATATTCCATGGCAAAAAATAACGTGTGGGGTAAATTTTCACCATTATTAACGTGCAATCAGAATAATATATATTTTTTAACAGTTACATCATAAACAAAAAATGTAATTAAACAAAATGCTATAAAATGTATGGCTATTTTAACCATCTGATAATTAACCTTCTATATCCTGGGCTCAAGAGATTACTCACACTGCTACCTACAGGCAGAATGTAAACATAGTGTTTTGCATTTCAGCCAATCGGCAGCGCAGCCGTTTCGTGGACTCCCAATCAGAAACAAACTTGCTGTGAGTGTCCATTACAGAACCGACACCTAGCGTCAGAACCATAGACGTGCATATTTAACCAGGCAGGCGGAAATGAAAGCTGGCCTTTTGTTTGTTTGTTTAATTAGCGATACTAATGATGAGCAGAGAATGAGCGCGGTGTTACCTGGAACGTATATGTCCACCGGAACGATGCGGTCACAGCCTCGCACCACAGAATAAGAGTAGTGGTAATATCCCCCTCCGTTAGCGCAGCTGAGGGAAGCAGTACATCATACGACCACCAGGGGGCGAACAGGCAACAGTCACACACGCAGTAAACCAGTGCGTTCTCAGCCCTGTACCTGGAGATCTGAACTGCCAATTAGTGCAATCAGGAGCGCCAAATTAGGGTTGAAATGAACACCTACAGGACGGCAGATCTCCAGGAACAGGGGCAGAGAGCCACTCCAGTAAACCAGCAAAGCCAGTTTCTAATCAGATCAATTCAAAATGGAAAGGAAATTAACTGCAGAAATAATCGTGGAAATAAAAGGATTTATGAAACAAAATAGTGACAAGACCGATCTGAAAAGACCCACACGGATCAAAACGTTACTCAGTAAAAACTTTGTTTTGATCCGCCAGATCATAATTATAACAAAAATTGGATTATTTATATTAAAAAGCCATTTTGAAAAGAATGAAAGCCTGAGACATACCTCCCCATTGAAATGACGTATCTGGGCTCTGGCATCTGGTCATACACCTAGAAACAAAGAAGAAGAACGGAAAAAGCAGGTCATACACCGGAACACCAAGAGCAGGTCACACACCGGAACACCAAGAGCAGGTCACACACCTGAACACAAAGACCAGGTCATACACCTGAACACAAAGACCAGGTCACACACCTGAACACAAAGACCAGGTCACACACCTGAACACAAAGACCAGGTCACACACCTGAACACAAAGACCAGGTCACACACCTGAACACAAAGAGCAGGTCACACACCTGAACACAAAGAGCAGGTCACACATTCTGAACACAAAGAGCAGGTCACACACCTGAACACAAAGACCAGGTCACACACCTGAACACAAAGAGCAGGTCACACAGCTGAACACAAAGAGCAGGTCACACAGCTGAACACAGAATGAAAGAAAGGAATAAGCAGGTCGCTGTGAAAGCGGCCAGGTAGCACAGCTAATCTGCATCCATCACGATACCAGTCTGTTCCTCATACACCCCTTTCACACAGAAGGAAAAAGGAGTTTTTGAGACGGCCTCGATACCGCACCTATGTCTGTGTGAACACGTTGCGACGGCTTTTAAAATACCGCATCGAAAACGCCTCTCCCGGTGTTCTCGAGGCGCCTCGACTACCACATTTCTCCAGTGGGAACGGAAAGCAGCATCGACGACTGCTTTCTGGGCGACATTCAAATTACATTCCGTGGAGGAGGGGGGGGTAAAGCCCTCGGCTGAGGAGCAGAGGAACGCTGGGACAGGGAGACGCTACCTTTCGGAGGGCGGGGGCCATCTTGTTGGTGAGGGTCCCGGCGACGATCATGACGTCCGCCTGGCGGGGGCTGGCGCGGAACACCACGCCGAAGCGGTCCATGTCGTAGCGCGGAGCCGCCATGTGCATCATCTCCACCGCGCAGCACGCCAGGCCGAACGTCATGGGCCACAGAGAGCTCTGCGGGTTAAACACACACACGCATGAACAAACACACACACACGCATGCACAAACACACACACGCATGCACAAACACACACACATACATACACACACGCATGCACAAATACATGCACGCGCAAATACACACGCACGCACGCACACACAAATACACACACATGCACACACACGCAATCACACAAAAAACCACAGATATAGGAACATGAACAAACACCGTTAAGAGGCAAACAGAAACTGGAGGAGTTTCTGATAAACATGCTACTGGTTCCATGTTCATGCTACTGTTTTTAAGCATCTCTTTTACAGAGACGCTGTCACAAAGACATTTCCTTCGAAAACAGGAAATAGGGGAAATGCTGATATAACCGCCTGACAGCCGGTGAGATATATTTTTCCGCATGGCTGAATTGCCCTGGTGGTATTCTGCGCTGCTGGTGCTAAGGTCTTACCCGGCGGGCCCAGTTGACCAGGTCGTCCAGTTTGGTGATCACATATTCCCCTTTATTGCTCGGCACGGCGGAAGCCTTGGCAGCAACAGCGGTGCTCTTCTCCCGAAGCGGAACCACACTAAAGCGGCAGGAAACAGAGTTACTATCTCAGGCACGCGCCCATAGAGACACAGCGTTACGGAGCGGTCCGGTCTAATCAGACACGCAAGTTAACAGGACAGTCCTCACCTGCTGGAATTCGCATTTGTTGCGCTCTGATGAAGACCCTGCGTCTGCAAGCAGTAGGCAGACGTAGGTCTGCGCGGAAAGAAGCAAGGAAAAAGTCAATAAATTGTTTCATCTTTTAAGTGAAGCTCTCAACAATATATTAAAATAGAAGATTTACATATTAGATGACTCTTTAGTGGGAAAACAGCTGGTTCGCACATAATGCATTATAAACATTGGAACGATTGTGCAACGGTATTACGTCGGGGGCAACATTGAATTTTAAGTAAGCCTTGTTTCCCCTCATCAAATATCTCAGCAAGTCACTAACTGTACGACGTGCCAGACTATTCTCCAATTAAAGCATTGTGGCACAGTTCCAATTTAGATACTGTAAAAAGTAGCTCACTGTTTCAGAAGCATAACACACATACAGCCCGGGCTGTAGTGACTCAGCCCCTTCAGTCTACAATAAAACGATTTACTAACGGAATGATGCTGCGTCGTGTGCAGACGAGGCGTTTTATAAGGAGCGTAAACATTTCATAACGTTAACTCACCTCAAAGAAAACGACCCTAAACGGATTAGGCGAGGAGCTGTATGAAATAAACAAAAACAAGGAAAATATATGCTAAACCGTTGAATTTCATAGCAAAACGTTATTTCCCCAAGACTGCCAACTAACCAACAAAAAGCTAGCGGGCAAGCGTCCAGTCTCACACTGGGCGCTAGCAACGCAATACACAAGGTCATCAGCGTCGATCCAAGCCCTAGACAATTATGAATAATAAGCTTAATGTTCGTAAGTTAACCCCAAAAACACGGCTTTATGTTTTTACTCAATTTACTTATAGCCTGACTAGTTTAAACACCGGCAATTTAAAACGATTATAAAACAACATTTCAGTGAACATTACGTACCGACCACCGCCGCCATCTTGAAAAATACTTAAAAACTTCCGACAGGCGCTCGGAATTCACCTTTGTTCTTCCGGGTTATTCGAGACTAGCCTGAGAGCTGATCCAGGATCAGTTTAGACCACATAACTCAGCTTTACACGCACCTGAACTAAACACGTCGGTAGCTCAACTGCGGGTTTTGGTACAACTAAACGCAGGTTAATCGTGAACACGGGAGTTTAAATATCCCCGACCAGGTTTAGCGGTGAGTTCGGAGACAACTCAAGGATTCTGAAATGCGCTATTTAAGACAGACGTTTAGATATTTATGCAATGACACGTACAATTCTAGTTAACAGTAATCAGTCAGATCCAAACATAACCCGAGTGCTACAAAATGACTGCTTTAAAATAGGTCGTACACAATGAATTTAATGATATGCAAACTATTATTTTACAATCCAAAGCTTTCACATTTGGTTAAATAACATTTAATGGTGCCAATGGTTCCACATGCACTACGCACTCAAATAATACAAACTGGCTTGGGAAAGTTTTTCATTCACTTTTCTCCTCCAATAAAAGACAAAAATGCTTCATTACAAAAACGTATGTCATACGGGTTTATTTTAGCGTTAAAACCGGCAGCAATCACACAAATACACATAGATCAAGAAAAATATCAAATTAATAAATTAGGGAAAACAATGAAAAACGGGACGAAAGCTTCCAACATTGTCCAGCAGGGCACGACTTGAGCTATTGATTTCCTGCTGTAGTTTGCTCCAATTCCCTGCTTACAGAAAACAGGCGTTTTGGAACTTTTCGCACATTTTTTAAATCAAGTCTTTTCTTAAAAAACAACAACAAAAATTCAAGCTCAAGGGCTTTCAACTGGTTCAACTGGTGTGAAATCCGTTCTGAAATATAGCGCACAAGGGCTGCACTTTCTCCTGCGAGCAGCAGGTGTCGCCATTCCACATCGGATTGTTACAGGGAGCCTCTCACGGCGTCTCGAGCCGGAGCGTATCGCTGGCAGAGGCCGCGCCTCCACACCTCAGTCTTCAGAGAGCAGCCGGTGCAAATGATCTGTCCTTCTCTTCAGCACCTGCCGGAAATCCTCCTGAAGAGACACGAGATGGTTAAACGCCTTTCCCTCACAATGAACATCGGTCGGTCTCGGTGGAACATTGCCGGGGTCCGGGGCTATTTTGGTGCCACCAAGGTCGCACATTAGCAGGTTACACGGAGCGTTTCAACGCGACCTAGATTTGACATTGCCTGACAGTTAACGGGACCAGAGGCGTTTGTGCTGGTAAGCACACAGAAATTATATTTTACTTATCCCTTCTTTCTCACTTTATAATTCCTAATCACCATTGTAGAAATCAGTCACGTTATTATTTGAACTTGGGAGTTACATATCTGTCAAACAATAAGATTTGACCATATAAAATACTTTTTTGAATACATTTTTTAGCTGCACAGTGTGTATTTTGGTAATAATCTAGCCCAATACAATTATTGGGTGAAAACGAACTTGCCATAAGTATTTTAAACAAAATTTTCATTGATTTTATTTGCACAAATAATTTTTTTTATTTTTAATCAGTGAAAGCATGCACATGGTGTATTATTCCTGTTAAGAACAGCCTATCTGAATAATTACAGGAGTGTTTAGGTGCATTGGGCTATCCTGCCTAAACTGCAGGGGAAACCCTTCTGTGTATTCAATATCCATAAGATTTATGATGTACGTATAAGAGTCAGGGAGCTCTGAAATGAGGGCGTGTCCTAAAGGTGTGGCAGACACGGACTTCCAGAATGTTCCAGTCTGGCAGTTTTTGGCGCGCGTGCGTCGGACGGCCAGCTCACCGCTTCAGACAGCTTCTCCAGGTACGGAATGAGCTTCAGCAGCTCCCTGTCACTCTTATCGCCCACCCAGCTGGGAATGGGGATCGTGTTCATCACCTGAAACAGAAACCAGCACCCATTACACCTTTACCTGCCTCCCAGCACCTTTTACACCTTTACCTGCCTCCCAGCACACGTCTACACCTTTACCTGCCTCCCAGCACACGTCTACACCTTTATCTGCCTCCCAGCACCTTTTACACCTTTACCTGCCTCCCAGCACCTTTTACACCTTTACCTGCCTCCCTGCACCTTTTACACCTTTACCTGCCTCCCAGCACCTTTTACACCTTTACCTGCCTCCCTGCACCTTTTACACCTTTACCTGCCTCCCAGCACCTTTTACACCTTTACCTGCCTCCCAGCACCTTTTACACCTTTACCTGCCTCCCTGCACACGTCTACACCTTTACCTGCCTCCCTGCACCTTTTACACCTTTACCTGCCTCCCTGCACCTTTTACACCTTTACCTGCCTCCCAGCACGCAATCACCATTTCCCCTGGACTCACGTGATAAGGGAAGGCGTGGGGGGCGTCGTCCAGCACCACGGTTTTGGCCAGGTCCCTCTGCAGCAGGCCCAGGTCCTTAACGTAGTGGCCCAGGACGCAGAAACAGTCGTCCTGGTACAGGCGGTGTCTGCGGAGGGAAAGGAAGGGCGTTGGAGCTCCACAGGTGAGCACACCTTTGAGCCCGAGCACAGACGGGCCGGGGCAAGGCCGCGCCCTGCTCTCGATGCAAACTTTCACTCTGCTCTTTTTCTGCTGCGTTTCTGAATCTGGTCTACTGCGTTTTAACAACATTTAGACCTGACCTGGGTCAAAGGTCAAATACGCATTTAAAATCTTTAGATGCTGGTGAAAATGACCACTGGACAACCTCCTGTGGATTCCATTCGATTCACAAAAAAAAAAAAAATTACTACCAAAAACAAGCAGTCCTGTGAAAGACCATTTCTCTTCTGAAAATTGTAAAATGGATACTTCTTTTAGAATAGCCAGTAATCTACAGAGACTTTACTGGCGTCAAGGGTTAAATAGCTCTCGTTCAGACCAGCCAGGGCAGTTTTCCTGGACTGAGATGGTCTCAGTCTTGGAGCTAGTCTCCATCGCTGGTGTTTTTAATCGAAGCGGATACTGAGACCGTCTTACCGGAATAGCTTTTTCTGTGGGTCCAGGACATCCAGAATCTTTTCCGCATACTGTCTTTTCGCTGACGTGTAGACAAACATCTGTTAAAGAAAACACACACAGTTGAGCCACAATGAAAACATGGCTCTTGTAGAAAGATGGAAATCTGTAAAAAAAAAAAAAATGTTTTAATTTTAAAAGACAAAGATGATTAACGGCAAGTCATGAGGGTGGGCTGTGGGGTGTGGGGTATGGGGGGAATTGTCCTAGATGGATCACAGGAAGAACGTGCACACAGCACATGCAGGGCTTACCTCAAATATCTTTGACATTTTCTGCAGAAACTTCTGGACGTGGGGTCTTAGGATGACGTACACCTGTGAGAGGAACCGTGTGTGAGTGAAATCAGGCAGGAAAAAAAGCATTCCAAAGAACCAACTCTTCAAAGGGTTAATAGACACATGCTCCATGAAAGTGACAATACTGACACCCAGTGGAAGTAGTGCATCAGTTTTTACAGACAGCTTGAGGACAGAGCCTGACATCGTGACATCACCGGTCAGATAGATCCACGCAGGCTCTAGATACACTGCTGTGCTGGATGCAGGAGATGGGAGGAGTGGAATGTCTCGCTTCACTTACTTTGTACTTGTGATTCTGAAAGGAAGTGTGGAAAGTGTACTCTGCGTTATCGAGGTGACTGAGCGTGCTGAACACCAGGGTCTCATCCTGCAGTACAAACACACAGGGGGGAAAAAAGAAACTACATTACCCACAAATCTGCATGGGCAAAATGGACATTACACAAGGGAGGAGTACAATCTGAAAAACGATCCAAATACTTTTTTAATTTGGGGGAGGGAAATATTGGAATCCACAATCAAATCCAGGCAGACAGAAAAGACTGACGTTTTAACCAAGTGGGCAAATTGGGAGTATGAGGATAATGCAGACCCAGAACCTAATGGAAGCTAAAGTGTAGTTCAGATCAACAGCAGGGGGACCAGAATGATTAATATCCTTAGAATGACACAGAGCGAGGAGGACACCACTCAGTTAAATTAAGAGTGGTTCCATAACAAGCAAGGACTCGGTTAAGCAGATCAATCTGGGAGGTTGTTCAGGAAACAGATTTTTTTTTTTTTTTGTTTACTTCAGTCCATGTTCCAAATTTTGGAGGGTTCCGGGTTTTACTCAGCGCAGTTATCCAGCTAAACCCCGTAATCCCGCTTCATGAAACAGGGCCCTGATCGTCAGCTCCAGGCTCAGGGTTTGACGAGCTGAGCCACACGGGATTCACCACAGGAGCGTCTTTTCTGAAAACACCTTTCCTCCAGCGCAGGGTCACAGCAGAGGGAGAACGGGACACTCACCAGGTCCAAGACCAGCGTGGCCTCCGGGACGCTCCGGGTCTTAATCGGAATGTCCCTCACGCAGGGCCGGGACTGCTGGGAGTGTGACGGAATGTTCTTGATGAAGGCGTACCTGCGGGGCGACAGAAGAGCACCTTCAGAGTACCTGGCCGCCAGGCATCTCCATGGAAACGACACCTGCGCACAACAGCATCAAGCAACATTCCTAATTCTGAGGGGAATTTGTATTTATGGATTTTTTTACACTCATAACACTTTTTTCAGAGTGTCTTACAATGCAACAGAGGGTTTCCACATGAGTCATATGATCAAAACTTTTTGGCAGTCCAGGAAGTGGGGTTTATTTGTGTCTGCTCTCCCGGGGGAAGAGCAGACGTTTCGGCGAGCAGCAGGGGACTCACGGGTTGAACACCTCGTCGTTGGTTTCGTCGTCTGACAGAGGGCTGAGGGCGTCGAAGCCGAACACACACTGCTCCGGACTCATCAGCCCACAGGCGGGAGACTGTACACCTGCAGCCCACACACACACACACGTCAGAACACCGGCGACCCACACACACACGTCAGAACACCGGAGACCCACAGACACACACACACACACACCGCTCCGGACTCATCAGCTCAGGGACAGGAGACTGTACACCTGCAGCCCACAGACACACACCTGTCAGCACACCTGCGACCCACACACACACACACACCTGTCAGCACACCTGCGCTCCACACACACACTTGTATTATACCTGTAGTATTATACATGGTGAAAGCCCTCAGTCTGGGGCCATTTCAGTATCACACATGATGAAAGCTCTCAGCCTGGGGCCATTTCAGTATCACACACAGTGAAAGCTCTCAGCCTGGGGCCATTTCAGTATCACACACAGTGAAAGCCCTCAGTCTGGGGCCATTTCAGTATCACACACAGTGAAAGCTCTCAGCCTGGGGCCATTTCAGTATCACACACAGTGAAAGCTCTCAGCCTGGGGCCATTTCAGTATCACACACAGTGAAAGCCCTCAGTCTGGGGCCATTTCAGTATCACACACAGTGAAAGCCCTCAGTCTGGGGCCATTTCAGTATCACACACAGTGAAAGCCCTCAGTCTGGGGCCATTTCAGTATCACACACAGTGAAAGCTCTCAGCCTGGGGCCATTTCAGTATCACACACAGTGAAAGCCCTCAGTCTGGGGCCATTTCAGTATCACACACAGTGAAAGCTCTCACCCATCTTTATAATTTAAGTGTCCCATAGCTTAACAAATTAACATGTGATTCTTCCATAATGTTGTGTTGGTAAATGGGAAGATGAAAGGGATTTGAGATATAAGGGCTTGGCAGGACACTGGCAAGAAGTAACACCGTGTGAGACACACATTCTGCAGACTCAGGCCCTGTCCACACGTATACGGATTTTTCTGAAAACGTAGTTTTTTCCCCCTCCATTAAACAAAAAAAAAACCCTATCCACACGACCGGCGTTTTAAAAAATATCTCCGTCCACAGGAGAACGCTAAAACGATTGCCGCATGCGCAATACATCAATTGCCATGGTAACAGATGCGCGAGTTGATGTCACGACGTCAGCGTTTTCATAAAGATCCGTTTTTCTTGTCCACACGAAGTCAGAGAAACCGGAGTTTTGAAAAATCTCCACCTTGGAGGGCGTTTTCAAAAAGCTTTGTTTAGTGAGCTAAAAACGCAGTTTTCGTGTGGACGGGAGGCCAAAACGGAGGGAAAAAACTATGTTTTCAGAAAAATCCGTGTACGTGTGGACGGGGCCTGAGACTGGGGATCTGCACCCGCTCGTAGCACGCAAAGGAGAACACTGGCAGCGAAAGGCGGAAACGCGAGCGTGCGCGTGAAGGGCGACGGCGGTGCGTGCAAGACCCGCCGCCGAGCCCGTGCACGAGCGAGGCCTTCGGGCGCACTCACCGTTCTTAACTGGCGTCAGGAATCGAACGATGGGCGAGTAGATGTTCCGCACGGCGGGGTTAGGGGTCGAAGGGTTAGGGGACAGGCTGTCCTCCTGAAAATGCACCCGCAGCTGCCGCCCGCGGACGGGGGTCTTAAAGTCCACATCTAAGAGGGAGAAGACCAGAGGCACCGTCAGGCCCTCGCAGAAGGCCTGTCCACACCTAGCCATAATGTATGCATGTATTTTATTTACCCTTTATTTTACCAGGCAGGTCAATTAAAATCAGAATCTTATTTACAATGAAGAGAACCTGGTAAGAGTCAAAAGAGCTCTTGAGGTGTGTGTGTAAAATGCAGTCCAAAATGCACAGCAACTCTCAACAGTAGGTAGGTTCTCCTCAGGATTCGACCCAGTCACCCTCTGGTGAAATGCACAGTTCACCCGGCAGTGTTCAGCTCCACTGGCCGAGCCCGTATACCTTCGCTGTCCTGCGCTGCGGCCGCCCTCCTTCGAGCTCGAGCCGGGATTTTGGGACGCTTGGCAACAGTGGGGATGCTTTCCTCATCAGAGAACTGCAGTTCGCACTCGATGACCGCCTCTTCTCGGCTCTGCGTGGCCACAAGGATACATACGCAAGTCAGCCATCTTTCCAGCTAAAACAAACACAACCCAGACACAAACTGGCACCTGGAGCAGCATCTGCATCAGAGCTTGAAAGTCCAGTGGTGAAAGTCCTGCCATGGATTTCGTCTGGCTCCTGGCTGAGGCCTTGTGCCAATTAGCAAATCCTGGTGGTTGGAACAAAATACTGGGGGGTTTCTACTTCCTGGACCTGGATTTTCCACATCTGATCCGTTTTGAAAGTTGGAGAAAATTTAAACTCACACAGCTCGTTCACGTCACTGAATTCTACCAACCAATCAAGTTGAACCAGGGGCGGGACCATCACAAACAGAAAGGAAGCGGAAGTGTTCACTGTGTGTGAGCTAAACCGTGTTCTTGGCTAGAAATAGCTGTACAAAATAAGTATTGTACCTTACTGAACCTGTGTTTAGCAGTTGTCTATGACCATGAAATGCACTTTTTGTACGTCAGTTTGGATAAAAGCGTCTGCCAAATAAATGTAATGTAATGGAAGTACGAGTTGAATATCAGAAATAAAGACGGGACTTCCTAGCTAGCTTGGTAGCTTCGGGAGAAGGTCACCTGCTAATACAAACATTTACTGAAGATTACACATAAAACTCAAGCAAAACCCTTGCAAACAGAGTCATCACAATCGACATGTAGGACATGTAGCATTGCTGACTAAATAGCCAATTAGCTACCACAGACTCAAACCAAGAAACACGGTTTAATGTTAACCAACGTTAGCGATTAAAAACACTGATTGGCCAGCGTTGGCTACGTCTGATTAGTTAGTAACATGGTTAGGTATTGCTGACGCTGGCTATTGCTTAGCAACAGCATTCATAACGCTAAGCTTAGTTATAAATATTGCTAGTTTACAGATTTTTTTTAAAACTATTGTTGCTATTTACGTTATACGTTGTTTCCGGTTTAATCTCTAGGTTTTATGCTAGCAATAGCATGTTAGCATTGTTTTGCGCGAGCCAGCCTTCTCTTTAGTTTAAAACCAAACAGTCATAACAAGTTAATAAATGTTAACGTCCCCCATGATGTGTATTTTTCACATAACTGTTCTAGTGAATGTTAGCTCAGAGTCAAACCTAGTCCAATCCATGCAACCAAGTCCTTACCGCTGCTCTTGTTCGTATTGCCGAGCGAGGACGAAGGCTGCGCCGAGTGGAAGTGGGGGTAACGACGGCCTCCTTCGATGGACGAGCGGGTGTTCTTCTAGATCGAAGTATCATTTTACTTTAAGCAAGCAAACCTTAACTATACAACTATATCACGATGACTAAAATGGTTTAGATACCAAAACGTGAGTGGTAGCAGAACAAGCTATAAAACGTCGATGTTTAATCTCGTTGACCACCGCTTGCGCAACCTGTTCGTTGTAATGGATATTTTGGTTTAATAATTTAAATCTGCCGCTAGGACTACGGCCTTGTTGCTGGTTGGGCGTCGCTTGGAAGTGACGTTGTTAACGTCATGTGTAAGCGCCTGCACAAAACAAAGTTGTGGCAAAATAGTTACGAGGCAAAATACAGACAAGAGAATTATTAAAAATATGTAATATTCGTTTGGTAGCCTAACTAGCAGCCTACCTAGCTTGTGTATTTAAGTGGGATATCTACATAGGCAATGTCCCACCGTCTAAATCAAATGTACTGCATTACTGAAAAAATGTCTTCGTGAGATTGTCTAATTCTACCGCTGTAATTCGGCTAACATATTCTTCCAAAATGACCACCTGTAAATCTAAATTCGGTTATTACGATTTGGGAGGGCAATTCCTATCCTAACGTTGTAAGCACGGTAAAGCCAGCACTAAATGTGCTTATCTTTGACGGGGCATCAGATATAATTAAACGTAAGTTACAAGCGCCCCACTATTTCTGTAAGAAGAAACAACGAATCTCATTATTACCCAATTGGAGCCATTGTTGTGTGTAAGCAACAAGCACAGACCAAAAAAAAAAAAAAAACCCAGAACTATGCTTTTTTTTTTTTTACTTATAATAAATACTAAGAGACCATTAATAAGTCGAAACACTCCATGTCTGTTTTTAATACCCCTGGGCTGAATGAAGTACGTAGAAAAACATTCCAACTGTAAAATTTCAAAATGTTTTATTAATTACAAACCAATAATGCCTTAATATTTACTTAATTTTTTTAAGTAACCCAAGAGCCATGTATGTACGTGGCAGGACAAAAACCCAAAACAAGATTAACTCACATTACCAAAAATGAGGAGATTTGTCATCAGTCATTTCTGTGATTTTTGGGGGAAAAGCCTTCCTGTGTATCAAGTCAAACATCTGACTAACATCATGTGGGTCTAAGGGAACCATAACGGTTTTTTTTTTTTTAAAGGAGATCAATTTTAACTGCGTCGTTCTGGTACTTTGACGATAAAGAGACACGATATCCTTCCCTTTCAAATCAATCACATTCTCCGTATTTTTTTTTTTTTTTTTTTTTTTTTTTTGTGGTTGTAGCAATTTTCCCAATTTCCTTCTCTATTGGAGGAATAAGATGGTTTTAAGTAGGTGTTTTATGCTGTGCCTTGCTGGCCGGACCGCTCTGACCACTGCAATACTGGAGAGAGGTGCAATTATCATTATAATTATCATGCATTCTTTTATCAAATGCACAGAATGTGTGGTCCTGTGGTGTCAATGTCTGGCACAAACCTAGCATCCAGTCATGCAATACAGGCCAGCCAGTGTTCTCTGCAAGCAGCCTCCTGTTAGGTCACATGACACTGTTACCATGGGAACCTTTCAAATTATCACACCAACACAGAACAAAGTGCAAGCAAAATAAACTTCTGTTCAAAGGTTTGTTTTGGGTGTACTGCAGGTGGCGCTTTGCTCTTTCACCAAAACTGTAAAAATGAAGTGCTACACTCAACAAAACCCTCCTTAACACACAAACTGACCGCTCCCCCACCAGGACAGACAAACAGTAGCCTGCACTTTATGTTGAGTGACACAGTAAAATTGGAGGTAGAAGTGCATTTCCTGAGAAGTCAATCACGAAAGCCTCACCGGTGTGCTGAATCGGTTTCACATAAAAATGTGCACATAAAGAAGAGCCAAGACATTAAACCAGCTCCTCCTATTTACAGTTTTGCACTGATTTAAAAAAGGTCACTTAAATAATTTTCTGTGTGAAGACAGAGTGTTACAGATAAAGGGAATACATTTTTGTTTAAAAAGCACAATATTAAACTCCACAAGGGAGACAGACATACACACACAGCATGCTGGGACACGGAAGTCTAACCTCGTCTAAAGAAAGTGTTTCTCCTTCACAGAAGCGTGGGTCTCGAACCCGGGACAGTCGGACCCTGTGCCAGAGCACAGCACAGAAAGCCTGGCGTCTGCAGTTCAAGCAGCAGCCGCTGAGAAAAGCCTCCATACCTCAAACCTCCCCGGCGCAGCGGCACGCATTTCAACACACACTGTGCGCATACGACTTAAGGCCTCTTATTACACGGGTGACGAAGGCCACTGTGTGAAGACGAGAGGTAACGCATTTCCTTTTGTGCGTCTTCACAGGAGATACTGAACATCTGAGCAAGTCACAACACACCTAGTCCCCGAGGATTTCGGCCTTCATGTGAAAGCCCTGCAGTGGGCACCCCTGAATGAATCACACACAGCGGTGGCGATTAAAATGAACACGTGTACACTGCTGCGTACTGGTGCCCACGCGTTTGCAGGAAACCTTTTCATTTTTGTGTGGGTGGGAGGGGGATGTTCCGTTAAAAATATAATAAAAATGATAAAACAGAAAGGAGACACCTTTACATCTCTTCTCCCACCCAATGGCTAGATTCCTGCTGTCACAGCAGCGGCTGATCCTCTGGAGACCATGTTATATACAGCAAGTTTCAAATACACCACGTGAACACAACGTCCAAGGTCAGTCTCTGAGAAAGTTCTGCAGAAGGTTTTGACTGGAGACTGGATCCAAGATGAAGGTTCCCATCGGAGCGGTCTCCAGCATAAACCACAAACGTTCTCAGGCCCAGATCCTTGCCCTGAAAAATGATTGTAACTCCGCCTAGCCAGGCCGTGCCCCACCCCTCCCTGCAAAGTCCCGCCCACTCCCCCATTCCAGATAATCATCCCAGTGTGTTTGGCTTCATCGGTATCTGATTGTCAGCTGTCTGCACGCTTTGTCAACCAAGGGCATCGAACAGCAAGTTTAAAAAAATTAAATAATAATAAAAATAATAATAATAAAGACGACTGTCCCCATTCCCACCACCAGCCCAAAACATGAAAAAAACTGTCAAGTTTAAATGCAGCAATCAACTTTTCTTCCCCAGCTTCACCTGACTTACAGGAGGTGCAAGTCAGAGATGATAAAATAACTGAAGGAACAGGCACAGGAAAGCGGTTTCCACATGACGAGTCCACCTCTGCCTGCCACCAAACGCTGAAAGCAGTCAGTCAGCACAATCAAAACGCATGTTACGCACCAGCATGTCCTGGAGCACTGACACCCAAGATTACACCCACCAAAAACCCCAATCTGAGCTCGCTTGTGAACTGTAGTCCATAAGTGAAATAAATCAGGTTCTTGCAAAGCTTTCACCACCGCAAAGGTCACACTGTACATTTAGTGAGGTAGGAAAAAAGTCTTGCTTCAGAAGCAAAGTCTGCCGGAAATAAGGCGTTCTCTGTGAGGTATATACGGTGCTGCAAAATCTTCCAAGTCATGCAACCGTCCCTGAGTGCGCTAACAATCCACTGTGCTGGACTGAGAACCTGAGGAATGGGATTAGGCCACACCCTTTCCCCACTAAAAACCTAGTCCGAATTCATCAGAATTCATAAATGCATTTGAGAAGAGCGACCAGAGGTTAATAATAAATACCCTTTCACACGCCACCACAACCCCCTCCTGGGGATTCACACAATTCCTCCAGTGCAATACATCATCGGAGGAAAGGAGCTGACCTTGCGTTCCAATACAGCAGACTAACGGGACATGTCCCGCGAGAACATGCTTCCGAACCAGAACGGCCCAAACTGGAAGTGTGCCTGCCTGTTTCGCACCCACGCTCTGAGGCACTTGGGTCCGGAAGTGGCTCCTTCCAGGTAATCGCGATAAGATGTCCCCATCCCCTGGTGGTTGTCAGCAGTGTTGCGCTTGATGCAGAGGAAGTTACTGACCGAAGTAAAATCCACATGCACCTCATTGTCCACTGAAGTGGGAAAAAGGCAGCAGAAAACCCCACAGCAATAAATAAACCCAGAAGTCATTCTTTATCCCCAGTGACTGCTGTGGGAAAATTAAATCCTTACCCACTTGCCCGAATTTACTGAAATTTCACATCCCTGATAAATCAAAAGCCTTGTTGTTAGACAACAAAAATATCTGCACCTCCGCCTTAACCACAGCAGAAGCAATGGTAAACCAAAAAAAAAAAAAAAAAACGTTCAGAAAGTGTCTTATTTTGACACACACGACAAGCTGAAAGTAATACACTAACAAACACCAGATATGAAAAAACCCAACTAAATAAGCCTTGCATCTTTGGCTTGTAAAAAAAAAAAAAAAAAAAAAAAAAGACAATAAAATATACATGCATACTCAAACTCAAACCTCCAGTTTGGCTTTCTGATCCTCAGCCACCATTTTGAATATTATGTCCATTTAAAAATAATAAAACTATAATGTGAGCAACTGGATGGATTTGCATAGTTAATTACAGTCATGCCCCAATAAGAAAAGCAGGTGGTTATGCCTGCACGAGAGACGAGCAAGCGATAATGTCATGGCAACCATATCCATGGAAACCCCAAGCTGCCCCAATCAGGGAGTGTTTTTAACAACCAGTGAAACAACTCTGATGGCGATTGGCAGATACTTCCTGCTGAACATGCAGGAATACATTTAGAGTAGACCTTAAATCACTGCTCTGAGGTATACGGACGGAATCTCGCAGTAAAAGCGCGGCGGTCTGTAGGCATAGTACTCCTGTGGAGAGAGCGGGGGAGGGGGTGAACCCCCGAATCCCCCAATTGCGACGTTGGCAGGACAGCAGCAGCACAGCCATTGGCTGAGGCCACAGGGTGCGACACCTTTCCAGAAACCCGTTAGCGACGTCAGTGGAACACCAGGACGTCCCGGGACGACACCGCAGCTGGCACGCGGACGTTCCGAGTCAGAGTGTCGCCTTGGCGACCCTGCACTGAAGTGGACACGACTGCGTGAAAGGCTCGATCGCTTTCCCAGGACCAGCGAGCAGCCCCACAGGACCCCCAAAATGAGCAAGAAACTTTCAGTACTCAGTTCAAAAAAGGCACACCACTCGTACAAACAAAAGGCACGTATGCGTGTACACGCGCATGTACGCACACACACGCGCATGTACGCACACACACGCGCATGTACGCTCTCTCCATGAGACATAGTCTGTGGCTCCTCCCCCTCCAGTCCCCACAGCGCTAGACAGACCACAGAACAGCCACCAGGGGGCGTCGTGAGGCTTTACGGTCTGTGCTGGGGCCTCCCAGGAACCTTTCCAGTCAGGCAGCGGCGGTGAGAAGCAGCGATCTCAAACTGCCGTTTCACAAGGTCGCAACACCTGCCCGGTGTACTTCCATTCCCTTCTCTCAGCAGCCAATGAAAGCCTCAGAAACAGCCAGGTTTGCGAGCCAATCGAAGAATCAAGAGCGCACAGAAAAGTGGGGTCTGCTGCCTCTCAGGACGGGAGTACGACATCCCTACTTCTCAGGGTTTGGGGTGCTCCGCTGTTTTTGGGGAAAAGGCCAGTGAGGAGAGCGAGATGGGAAATCGGAGATCTGAGTTCACTCTGAGGTCAAAGGTCAATCCCAACAGCTGAGAGGAGTAAGGCCGATCCTGTGGGAGTCCAGTGGAGGTGGGGGAAAAGCTCAGTTTCACAAACAGCTGAATCTGAAGGTCACAAGGTCACAGGAGAGGGTTTGGGCTACGCAAGGCCTGTGTTCAGAGCAGAACACTTTACTGTACTGTACTGTAGTTTACTGTACTTTACTGTACTGAAGTTTACTGTACTTTACTGTACTGTACTGAAGTTTACTGTACTTTACTGTACTGTACTGTAGTTTACTGTACTTTACTGTACTGAAGTTTACTGTACTTTACTGTACTGTACTGTAGTTTACTGTACTTTACTGTACTGTACTGTAGTTTACTGTACTTTACTGAAGTTTACTGTAGTTTACTGTACTGTACTGAAGTTTACTGTACTTTACTTTACTGTACTGTAGTTTACTGTACTGTACTGTACTGTACTGTAGTTTACTGTACTTTACTGTACTGAAGTTTACTGTACTTTACTGTACTGTACTGTAGTTTACTGTACTTTACTGTACTGTACTGTAGTTTACTGTACTTTACTGTACTGTACTGTAGTTTACTGTACTTTACTGTACTGAAGTTTACTGTACTTTACTGTACTGTACTGTAGTTTACTGTACTGTACTGAAGTTTACTGTACTGTACTGTAGTTTACTGTACTTTACTGTACTGTACCAACACAAGCTTAAGAGGTTAGGCTCCACAGCCATGAGGTCACAACAGTGCTTTCTTATGCCACTAAGAATAAAATAGAGAATGTATTTACAAATGTCTTCTTTTTTGAAACCCTAAATATATATATTTTTTTACCAACGGGTAATAATATCTGTACGAAACAAAATGAATAAAAAATTAAACTCTTTTTTTCCTCTGTTGGGAGAGGCTGCATTGTGTGACAGCAGGTGTGTGTAAACAGTGCATTTAAAATAAACAGCCTCTTCTTTTTTTTTTTCTTTTTGTTCTCATGTGAATCCGCCCTTTTGTGCAGGAAATAAATAAAATTTCTCACAGGCTTTGAAAATTATAAACTGCCTCTGATATCTCAAATCAACCTGGCTGCTAAAAAGTAGAGAAAAACAGGAGGAAAAAGAAGTGGAGAAAAACAGGAGGGGAAAAGAGGCCTGAGCGGGAGTATCCAGGCGGCCTGCGGTTTCCGCTCTCTGATTGGCCCGAGTTTGGAGGCCGGGCTAGGTTCCTGGCTGTGGTTGGCTGTGAGGTTGCTGTGGCGACGAGTCGCCGGAGCAGGATGAGGTAGGTGTGTGGGCGGCGGGCCGGGATTCGGGGTGCCCGCTGGGCGCCTCGCTCTCACCAGAGCCGGACGATCCGGTAGGCTGGCACGGGACGGGCCCCACCACCTGGGCGAAAAGCACACCTGGGGGGGGGGGGGGGGGGGACCAGACACACGTTAAACAGATTAAACAGGATATCTTCACATGTGAATCCTGAGTGAATCCTGAGTGAATCCTGTCTGAATCCTGTTTGAATCCAGAGTGAATCCTGAGTGAATCCTGAGTGAATCCTGAGTGAATCCAGTCTGAATCCAGTCTGAATCCTGAGTGAATCCTGTCTGAATCCTGAGTGAATCCGGAGTGAATCCAGTCTGAATCCAGTCTGAATCCAGTCTGAATCCTGAGTGAATCCTGAGTGAATCCTGAGTGAATCCTGACTGATTCCTGTCTTAATGCTTGCATGTGAGTCAGTATGAGAGTGCCTTACCGGTGTAGACCACCCCATTGAGCTCCAGCGACATGCTGATGCTGCCGGTGCCGTTGGTGGTGAGGTTTAAGGCGGAGTCCCGTCCGCCCTCTGCTGGGAAGACACAGGCCACGCCCTGTTACCCAGGCAACAATGAAACGCCAGTCTAGTCTTATCAGAAAAGCTGTGTGGGTAAAACCCACAGACTAACGTCTCTCCCGGGAGCTCCAACGGCCGACACGTCGTTCACTCGCTAAGGGAAGAGCGGCCAGTCATACCTGTGAGAACAGCCCGCTGACTGAACCCCTCTGCGTCCGTCTGGGGGACACTCACACACACCATGCACTCACTCACACACACCATGCACTCACTCACTCACACACACCATGCACTCACTCACACACACCATGCACTCACTCACTCACTCACACACACCATGCACTCACTCACACACACCATGCACTCACTCACTCACACACACCATGCACTCACTCACACACACCATGCACTCACTCACTCACACACACCATGCACTCACTCACACACACCATGCACTCACTCACTCACTCACTCACACACACCATGCACTCACTCACACACACCATGCACTCACTCACTCACACACACCATGCACTCACTCACACACACCATGCACTCACTCACTCACACACACCATGCACTCACTCACTCACACACACCATGCACTCACTCACTCACACACACCATGCACTCACTCACTCACACACACCATGCACTCACTCACACACACCATGCACTCACTCACTCACTCACACACCATGCACTCACTCACACACACCATGCACTCACTCACTCACTCACACTCACCATGCAAACCACATGCTCTCACTCATGCATATCATCTCTCACCTTCTCACTCACACACTCACACACTCACACTCACCATGCAAACAACATGCTCTCACTCATGCATATCATCTCTCACCTTCTCACTCACTCACATACACTCACTCACTCACACACTCACCATGCAAACCACATGCTCCCACTCATGCATATCATCTCACACCGACTCACTCACATACTCACTCACACTCACTCACTCACTCACCATGCGAACCACATGCTGCCACTCACACGATCTCTCACGCACACTTGATCACTCGCACTCTCTCTCTCTCTCTCTTGCTCACTCACCCTGTGTGCTGACGCGGACGCTCATGGGCATGTGCGCGGCGGTCATGGCGAGCAGGTTGTGCTGCAGCGCCCTCTGCAGGAGGCGCTGGTGCTCCTCAGCCTGTAGGAGGCGCTGGTGCTCCTCGGCCTGAAGGAGGCGCTGGTGCTCCTCGCTCGGCAGAGCCATCTTCTTCTCCGCCGGCTCGCCCGACTCCAGCCTCTCCCTCAGCTGCTCCAGAGCCGCCATCTGAGCCGCCATGGCCGCCTGCACCGCCGCCGCCGATGACCCTGCCAGCGCCAAGGGCAGCCGGCTCGCCCCCGGCACCGCCATGCCCCCGGCGTCCTCTGGGGGGCAGCACACAACACCGTCACCATGGGAACGAGCCGGAGCGCCATTCCATTCCACCAGACACTGCAAATCCTCAGAGCCGTAAAGCTCTTGCAGTGGATATGGGGAACCCTGATCCTGGAGGGCCCTGATCCATTCCTGGATTTTGTGTTGACCGATCAGTCCTGGCTCAGTTAGCTACAGCAGTTTTCTCTCCAACCCTAACAAAGCACACCTCATTCAACAGCGAGAGCAGGGCTGCCCAACCCTGTTCCTGGAGATCTACCATCTAGTAGGTTTTCATTAGCACCCTAATTCGGCCCCCATGACTGTATTAATTAGCAGCTGAAGATCAGTAGCTGTTGAATGAGGTGTGCTTTGTTAGACAAAAAGAGTTAGGTACAGAGTTGTTGCCACTGAGCTACACGTACAAATGTTGACCACACCCCCTTACTCACCGACCACACCCCCTTCCTCACAACCACACCCCTTTCCTTACCGACCACACCCTCTTCTTCACCAGCCACACCCCTTACTCACCGACCACACACCCCCTTCCTCACCTTTCTTGATACGCTGCATTGGGGCGAGGGTGGCCCCATTGGTGCCCAAAGCCACTCCCAGACTGGGGGCGGAGAGCTTAGGGGACGACAGCATGGTGGGCGTGCCATTGGGCGAGTAGGTGAAGAGGGCGGAGCCGAAGCTCTGGCGACGCCCTTCCCGCCGGTTGCTGTCGATGGCGGCCTGCAGCTCTCCGGGGTTGCTGAGGCCCCTCTTGTCACATTCGTAGGGGTACAGGTACTTCATGTATCTGCCACAAGGGTCAGAGGTCACAGATCCAAAAATTACGATAAAAACATAATGGGCTAACTCTCTGGCTTAAAGAGTTACGAAACGTTACATAAACATTTAAGTTGAAATGCTTTCAATAGGCTGTTCTATCGATCAAACGTATACCTTTTTTAAAGTTTATTTTACTTGAAAATACTTTAAAAAAGTTAAGAGAATTCTGGAATTTTTGAGAAACTGTAATATTATCCTCTATTCTCTGTGTGACTGGTTAGAAAGCTCCGGCCGTTCTCATAAAGAGCAAGCGAGAGCACTGCTGTCACACTGCAGGCTTTACAGCAGGGAGCTATACAGCGAGCGGGATTCAAACCCGCGACCCCCAGGTGCCGAGGCGGCGGCGGCGCTCACTGGGTCCGGAGCGTGAACGCGGCGCTGGTGATGGAGGTGGGCAGGCTCAGGCCCTTGGTGATCTCCCGCCACAGCTTCTTGTTGATGACCTCCACCAGACCCCCCTTCTCCGTCACCAGCTGGTACAGCATGAACAGGTCCAGCACCTGCTTGGCCATGATGGGGATCCTGTTCACAGGGGACCCTAAGGTGGGGTACAGAGGCCATATAATATTACTATTGCTATTACTGCTACTGCTGCTGCTACTGCTAGCACTGCTACTGCTGCAGCTACTGCTACTACTGCTACCACTGCTACTGCTGCAGCTACTACTACTACTGCTACCACTGCTACTGCTGCAGCTACTACAGTGGCTGCTGCTACTGCATTTTTTTCCCCATTGCTACCACCTACTGCCCCTAGGTGGCAGTGCTGATTAATTTATAAGACAGCATTACAGAGCTCAGCAGCGAAAGATCAGGCCTGCATTCACGGTCGATATTGAGGTAAGACACTTACAAACGCGCACGCACGTGCACACACACACACACACACAAACACGTGTGCACACACACGCGCGCACACACACTTGCCCTGCCTACCTCTTCGCTGCATAAAGCCGAACAGGTCGTCCAGGAACTCCTTCCGCTGCGGGTTGCTGTCCAGTTCATACAACTGCAGGAGAAACACTGTGAGCACATCTACAGTCACATTCACTGACCGTCAAACACTGACCTCTCACTGTGAGCACGTTTACAGTCACATTCACTGACCGTTAAACACTGACCTCTCACTGTGAGCACGTTTACAGTCACATTCACTGACCGTTAAACACTGACCTCTCACTGTGAGCACATCTACAGTCACATTCACTGACCATCAAACACCGACCTCTCACTGTGAGCACATCTACAGTCACATTCACTGACCGTCAAACACTGACCTCTCACTGTGAGCACATTTACAGTCACATTCACTGACCGTCAAACACCGACCTCTCACTGTGAGAACATTTACAGTCACATTCACTGACCGTTAAACACTGACCTCTCACTGTGAGCACATTTACAGTCACATTCACTGACCGTTAAACACTTTTTGACTACAGTTTGTGCTTTTTCTCATATTTTGGGGGGGGATTAAAAATGTATGTACCAAAAGAAAACACGGTTAGTTCACAGGCCACAAGCAAGCTGTGAAACCTCAGCCCTGCTCATTTGGGAGTGGAGCTGGAAGTACGGCAGTTAGACGGTCTTAATCACAGGAGAGCACAGGGAGGAGGATTACACTGAATCATTCAACAGCTCTCTTTCCCCCCGCCTCCCTCTGTCTGAACCAGACGCAGTAGGAAGCGGTCTGTGTGCCACGGGTTATTGTTTCATGTGTGTGTTTGTGAACCAACAGATCCACATTGGGTACTATTAATGACACTCAGCATGTACATCATCGCACGCACGCAGGCTCACTCTCTCACACATGTTTCCTGCCTAACCCCAAACCGTCCCACTCAGTGTTTCTACGGGGGTCAGAGTAAGTGCATGGCGATGTGTTTCTAGTCCCGCACGGTTAGCCAGCTCAGCTCAGAGTTCTGTAAACTCTGTGCAACACGAAACAGCAGCACACACACTCAAGACTCTAAAAAACTCCTCGTTCCGTGGGACGTGAATACGTACACGCAGCGTGCATCTGAACTGCTGTGCGCAGAGATAGCCTTTAGCCACGCTAGGAGCCGAACACAGCGTGCATCTGAACTGCTGTGCGCAGAGATAGCCTTTAGCCACGCTAGGAGCCGAACACAGCGTGCATCTGAACTGCTGTGCGCGGAGATAGCCTTTAGCCATGCTAGGAGCCGAACACAGCGTGCATCTGAACTGCTGTGCGCGGAGATAGCCTTTAGCCATGCTAGGAGCCGAACACAGCGTGCATCTGAACTGCTGTGCGCGGAGATAGCCTTTAGCCATGCTAGGAGCCGAACACAGCGTGCATCTGAACTGCTGTGCGCGGAGATAGCCTTTAGCCATGCTAGGAGCCGAACACAGCGTGCATCTGAACTGCTGTGCGCAGAGATAGCCTTTAGCCACGCTAGGAGCCAAACACAGCGTGCATCTGAACTGACACACCTACACCACACACACGGCCTGTCCCCGTCACCCGTGGCAACCTACACCACACACACGGCCTGTCCCCGTCACCCCCGGCAACCTACACCACACACACGGCCTGTCCCCATCACCCCCGGCAACCTACACCGCACACACGGCCTGTCCCCATCACCCCCGGCAACCTACACCGCACACACGGCCTGTCCCGGTCACCCCCGGCAACCTCTGCAACCCACCCAAGCCCTCCATTCTTTGTGTCTGTACTTTGACACCAAGTTTCTAGGAAGAATACTCGTTTTAAAAAAAAAAAACAACATTTTTGCCGCTCTCTCTAAACAAAACTGAAATGCTGCAGTGTTTTACAGTTTCCATTTTAACCTCTCTCGCTCTCTCACAACACACACGCGCACACAGTGAATTTACATAACCCCTCTCTATTCAGGCAGCTCATTTGTTTGTGTAAGATCATGACTGCAGGCCTGCATGTTTCAGACGGAGGAATGCTGACAGGGACCGAAGACTCGAGTCACATGATCACACCTCCACATCAGCGCTAAACCCCCCCCTTTAGTCTACCAGTGCCAAGGGGCAAACAGAGTTCACCTACGAAATACACCAACTCCACAAATGCCCAAGCCTGGATTTAGTAAGCACTCAAACTTATGAATGCGTTCAAATCATTTGGTGGAACTAACACTGTCACGATGTGTAGCGGGGTTATAATGAGCCAGCCTGGTTCCAGTTCTACAGTGGGAAAGCGCTATAATGAGCCAGCCTGGTTCAGCTCTACATTGGGAAAGGGCTATAATGAGCCAGCCTGGTTCCAGCTCTACAGTGGGAAAGGGCTATAATGAGCCAGGCTGGTTCCAGTTCTACAGTGGGAAAGGGCTATAATGAGCCAGCCTGGTTCAGCTCTACAGTGAGAAAGGGCTATAATGAGCCAGCCTGGTTCCAGCTCTACAGTGGGAATGGGCTATAATGAGCCAGCCTGGTTCAGCTCTACAGTGAGAAAGGGCTATAATGAGCCAGCCTGGTTCCAGCTCTACAGTGGGAAAGGGCTATAATGAGCCAGCCTGGTTCCAGCTCTACAGTGGGAAAGGGCGATAATGAGCCAGCCTGGTTCCAGCTCTACAGTGGGAAAGGGCTATAATGAGCCAGCCTGGTTCAGCTCTACAGTGGGAAAGGGCTATAATGAGCCAGCCTGGTTCCAGCTCTACAGTGGGAAAGGGCTATAATGAGCCAGCCTGGTTCAGCTCTACAGTGGGAAAGGGCTATAATGAGCCAGCCTGGTTCAGCTCTACAGTGGGAAAGGGCTATAATGAGCCAGCCTGGTTCAGCTCTACAGTGGGAAAGGGCTATAATGAGCCAGCCTGGTTCAGCTCTACAGTGGGAAAGGGCTATAATGAGCCAGCCTGGTTCAGCTCTACAGTGGGAAAGGGATTTAACAGTCCAACTCTATCTTCTGGATTAGAGAGGACCAAGTAGCTCACAGCCAACAACACATGCCTAAACTGCCTTTGTGTCACAGTACTCTAACCTTCCAACACAACCTCCCACCATACATACTTCAGCCCCTAAATCACCCCCCCCCCCCGAATTATAACATCCCTACACCCCACCCTGTCCTGTACTGAGAACTACACCCCCCACACATTCCAGTATAACTGTGACATGCATGCCTCTTCCATGTATTCAGTGATCCCGGTTTGTAATTTATGGGGTGGGGGGGAGGCAAAGATAGCACAGCATTGCGGCTACAAAATATCGTAGCATAGTGGCTATACGGTAACATAACGTAGCAGCTGCAAGATAGCGTAGCAGCTATACGGTAGCATTGCCCAGCGGCCATAAGGCAGTGCAGCGTATCGGCGATATGAAGTCAGGGATTGGCCGGCAGAATCATACGCTGATGGCCGAGTGAACTTTGTGACTTTCAATTCTGTAAAGACATCATAACAAATAAATGAAATGTTTTCAGTTTTCAGCTTCTTCTCCATCGGGTCCTTTTTTTAAAAATCAGTGCCAGTACGGTGCCTCGACACACACAGGGACCATCTGAAAGCTGATAAACAGGTTTGTGATAAAAACCCAACAGTAAACGGGGGGGGCTTTGCGCCATAGCAACCAGCTGTCCCTCACAACAGTATTAAAGAGCAAGAATACTCATTTTTTTTAAGTAAAGAACAACAACTGCAACCAGCTTTTGATTTAACAAATCACTCCACAGACAAGGGGGCTCACACAGACAGACCCTCATTCTCTCTCACATAACCCCGTTTCACTCAGAGATTACCTAAACCATCACCCCTCCCCCAGGCCCAAAAAACAACCCCCTCAAACTTAACCTTTTCCTCGCCGCGTCACTCACAATCCAAGCCACACCCCCTTTACCAACGGTCTGTTTCTAATGCCCGGATAAAAACAATTTAACAAAACACTACAGCAAAAACAGTACTATGTATTACTAATGAAAATGAGCATTAATAATAACAACACTAAAAACGCAGAGGCTTCCACACGGCTTTTAACAGCCGCCCAATCCAAAGCCTCTCTTTCTGCGGAACTGGTATTTCTGACGCTTTTTGTGCTTTGATTACCCAGCTCACGTTACAGCAGGTCCGAGCGCCACAGCGATGCGCTTAGGATCCCCCCTCTGTACGGGCCCCGCACACGTGCGGCCGTCTGCACGCGGAGAGCTGGCAGAGTAACGTTATCCCAGCACGCACGCTACGGGCCCCACAGCGCCACTCGGCTTCCTGCCACAGCAACTGCGAGCGGCGCGTTTCTTCTCCTCTACGACAGCTGCACGCGAGAGCGCGAGGAACCCCAAAGCTTCCCCCAACAGCTGAAGAGCACGCTACAGTACACTGCTGTGTGTGTGTGTGTGTGTGTGTGTGAGCTATTTGAGTGTGTGCACACGCATGTATCTTGGAGTGTGCACGTGCGTGTACATGCAACGCAAGCCCAGCGACGTCCATTCTTTACTAGTAATCTTACGCAATTATCATTAAAAATGTCTTCATCCTAGTCTAGGATTCCTAGAACAGTGAGAACATATTAAGAGTGTGGGCGTGGTACAGTCTGCCGAGTAAGACAGAATAAGCAGCTCAGGCATACACAGCGCTTAACGTCATGCGTTTTTTTTTTTTTTTTTTTTTAAGTTTCGTTCGGCTCGTGTTAAAGTGCGCAGACGGTAGTAAAAAAAAAACCTGCGTTCATTCAAAATAAATTGAATTGATTTTTATACGTTTTCTGACGGGGTGGTGTTGTGCGGTGGTGTACGATAAGCCACTTCAAACACCAGGGAAAGGCCCGGATTTCAGTAGGAAATAGCAACGGTAGGAGAGTACTGACACGTCGCTATTGTGATTAGCCCACACACTGTCGCGTGCGTCTGACAGGAAAGGCAATAGCAGCCCCTGTCAGCGCGCCCCCCCGCCCCGCATTTATTGTTCAAACTGGACGAGCGGCGCTTTCTGTCTAACCGCATTTCTCCGAGCGCGGAGGGTTACCAAGCAACAACCACAACCGCGAGATCCGTCAGTCAAGAGCTGCTCTGAAGGCTGTACATAACCGCCACTCCCCTGTTTACGATAAGCAGCTGCTCTTTTTCATTCTGTTTTAAACGACTCGGATTACGGACCCGATAGACAAAAGGAGCGATTGTGCCGTTGTTCAAAGCCTTTCTCCTTGAAAGTCTGGAACGAAAAGTCTTAAAGACAAACGCGACCGTTTTATTGCCACGTTAGTTATCCATGTAACGCAGCCTACACATTGCGCTCAGCCCGCATTTTAGGAAGATCTATGACCGGGGCGGAGGGGGTTGAGGGGCGGTAAAAAGTATTAGCAGAACAGCACGTCCATAAATTGCCACCACAGGAGAGTCCACCTCTTGTACCACAGTTACGTAACGTCAGTTCAGTTCAGAGGTAAATTCCCGGCAGTGACTAAATATAAGCTCATTTGTCTTGTTAAACCCCCTCCCCCCCTCAACCCGTCTGTGCCAAAGTGCATATGTTCCGTTCATCCAGCTCCATTCACGTGTGTGCGTGTAATTCAACCAGCAACTGCATCTCAAACAAACATCTTAGGGCTACCTAATCACAGCCTCAGAAAAACTGCTAAACTGGCATCAGAGACGCAACAACACGGGGGGTGGGAAATCCACATTTCACCGTTTAACTTTACGCTCAGACACTCAGGTATCCTTTCTCCATATTACACTAGCTATTATCAAAGTCGGGTAAATCAATGAAGTCAATTTTTCATCTTGCCTACATGCGGTCAGGGCAGAGCACGTTAGGCCGAAAATGAAACGGCAAAATGTAGTTCCTCAAGAACAACCCCTGACCTGTACTCGCTGAAATCTATGCTGCAGTTAAAAGCAGCACCAGTGGCTGAATCTCATGCAGTGCACAGGTAGAATAAAAAGGTGTTGAATGTACCTTGCTGAGCTGCACAGAAATGGTTACCAGTGTTATATAAATGACAAATGCAAGAGATGTTTTAAGGCGCTAAGGTGATTCCATATCTGAACTACAGATATAGAATCACCTGTGTTCACCTGACAGGGGCTTACCTGTGTTAAAGCTCACCTGACAGTCAGGCTTACCTGTGTTAAAGCTCACCTGACAGACAGGCTTACCTGTGTTAAAGCTCACCTGACAGTCAGGCTTACCTGTGTTAAAGCTCACCTGACATAGGCTTATCAGTGTTAAAGCTCACCTGAGGCTTACCTGTGTTAAAGCTCACCTGACAGACAGGCCTACCTGTGTTAAAGCTCACCTGACAGACAGGCCTACCTGTGTTAAAGCTCACCTGACAGACAGGCCTACCTGTGTTAAAGCTCACCTGACAGACAGGCTTACCTGTGTTAAAGCTCACCTGACAGTCAGGCTTACCTGTGTAAAAGCACACCTGACAGACAGGCTTACCTGTGTTAAAGCTCACCTGAGGCTTACCTGTCTGAACTGCTCCTCGTAGGTCCAGTCTCCATGGTCCTGGGTGCCCGCCTGGCTGTGAGGTCCCAGAGGGGGCGTGGCTGAGGTGTGGGGGCGGGGCTCTCCGCCCAGCCCCGCCCTCAGGGCTTGAGATTGGGGGAGCAGGTGGCGGTGTGGCAGCAGCAGGATCCCCCGCCCCGGGGTCAGCGCCCCCCGGCCCGTGGGAGACCCCTCCTCCCCCAGCTCGTCTTCAAAGTCCTCCTCCAACCCCCCCTCGTCCCATTTCTGCTTCCTGCAGCAGGGAAAACACTTTAAAATATTCTCTAAAAAAGGCATAAGCAGGAGAAAACTGACCCCAGATCAGCACTCCTACCCCCAACAGCGGCCTGCCTCTACTCACCTGAGTTCTTCATCTGAGCCCATCATGCCCTTGTAATCCTCTTCTTCCTCCTCTTCCTCCTCCTCCTCCTCCTCCTGCTCCCCCTCCTCCGCGCTGCTGTGATTGGACGAGGGAAGGTCGCAGTTCCTCTGTAGCCCGGTGGCCACCGCCCTCATGGCTGCCAGGGCCTCCATCTGAGCGCGCTCGGGGGCGGGGCTTCCCCTCGGCTGCTCCCCGGCATTGGCCGGGAGGGAGCCGTCTGGCTGCTGCGATTGGCCGGCCTGCTGCTGCTCCAGTTCCATCTGCAGTTTGGCTCTCTGCTGCCTGTGCAGGTTCTCCATGACAGCCCTCAGCTTCATCTCTGGCCACGGCTCCGCCCACAGACCACCTGACTGTGGCTCCGCCCACAGACCCCCTGACCACAGCTCCGCCCACAGACCACCTGAGCACACCTATGCGCGCACGATCTAAGGCCTAGTTTCGGGGAGGGGGGGGGGCTTGGTTTTTGAATGTGCTCAGTTATTTTGACACGCACCTTACACCAGAGGGCTGACTTTCACATTCAGAAGATGAATATATAAGCCCCGGGCTTTGACCTCCCTCCCTGGCCGCCAGTGTGGTTTTCCTGTGCTGAGGGCTGGTTTCCTGGTGACCGTGCGTGTGGGCGGAGCCTGACAGAGGAGATGGGCGGAGCCAGCAGCGGTGTCTGGGTCTGGCACAGTGCCATGCAGCACCCGTCCCTGCTGGGCTGTGGTGCAGAAGTGCACTCTGGGTAATGCCGCTTGGCAAGCCTCCGTCAGCTGCTGTGAGAGAGAGAGAGAGAGAGAGAGAGTGTGTCACAGTGAGATGGGTAGGTGGAAGCAGAGGTGCACTGTGCACTGTGCACTGGTTACCTCTGTCAACTTCATTCAGGCAAAATTTCATTTTCATACATTTAATACAATAAACAGATGAATAAAAGAAAGAAAAGAAAGTAAATATGCGCTTCTCCATCATACTCAAACACAGTGTAGGTAAAAGCAGTGGCAGCTTTGGGGAGGGGGGGGGACAGAAAAGCGTGCTTAGGTACACTGGTCGACGTGAGGGTGGAACTCTAGGGAAAGATTAACCAGGACCATGACTGTGCAGCCCCCGTTCCCATGGCTACCCTGCAGAGGGCTCAGGCTTCACACTCACACTCACACTAACACTCACACTCACTCACACGCCCACTTGTTCTTGTGGAAACTGTTTTTCACTGGATGAGACCTTGGCCATGGTTTGAGAAGAGAGAGGTGTTTAAACAACAAAAATAATAACATCATACAGCACCAATAGAGCCATTAGAACACACTAGAAACTGTCACCGCTTCAGTTCCCATAGACACAAATCTGACCAATGTGATCCTGTGCAGTGGCAAGTGTCACCTTTTGCATTAGTGATACAACGGCCACATAAAAGCCAAATAACCTTCAGCCTGCTTCAGAAAGAACAGTTTTGTGTCGTTTCACAACAATAATTCAGCGTCACTCAGAACACTCCATACAGAGTAGCACCAATTAGAATGATGAACACACCTAAGCACCACCTACTAATTTAAAATGAATGAGCCACGGTGTGCACGTGACCCCGCCCACCCGGGGCCTGCATTTCCAGACGGGCAGCGTGCCAGCCGCCCGTGTTTCTTATCTTGTACAGTCAGCGTTGAGCGATAAGGTCCAACAGAAAGTAGCATCATCAAATCAAGTGGACAGTTAAAACGTAGGCACACGGGCCCACATCACCTTCAAAAACCAAAGCCAGTCCACACTACATCAAGCGCTATAAAACGCATGAATAAATGCATTAAATCGGCTTGCTTGTCTGCAACCTTTCAGGCTAAAGGCACAGAGCAGAGACTCACAGTCTCAATGGGGTCATTAGACTGACTCTGGGGCCATCTAATAATTAACCAGTATAATCTTAATTGAGAGGCCTCCTTATTGGACGCTTTTTTTAAATGGAATGCCGCAAGACCCAATGTTGTGAACCTTTGAATGAACCCGCTCCCCCCCCCCCCAATCTGGTTTTTCCTCTCCTGCGTGTGACCGCCGCAGGGTGTATGTGAGGGGGGGGGGGGGGGGGGGGGTTGCTCAGTGCTACATGAGCTCACAGGAGTATCTGGAGCACCAAGGGTTACAGCGTCCTACAGTGTTACCCAGTGTTCTGTAATCTGTATTGTGTGTATATATGTCTGCCTGTAGTGGGTGTGTGTGTGTCTGTAGTATGCGTGCATGTGTGTGTGTGTGTATATGTCTGCCTATAGTGGGTGTGTGTGTGTCTGTAGTGTGTGTGTGTGAGTGTGTGTGTGTCTGTAGTGTGTGTGTGTGTGAGTGTGTGTGTCTGTAGTGTGTCTGTAGTGTGTGTGTGTGAGTGTCTGTAGTGCATGTGTGTGTCGGTCTGTAGTGTGTGTGTGTGTGTCTGTAGTGTGTTTGTAGTGTGTGTGTGTGTGTGTATGTGTGCGGACAGATCCACCAGCTGACGTCGACACCAGTCCCGTCTCATGGTGCCTTCCGGCAGCGGGTGGGGGCGGAGACACAGGGAGGGGGCGGAGACACAGGGAGGGGGCGGAGACACAGGGCGGGGGCGGAGACACAGGGCGGGGGCGGAGACACAGGGAGGGGGCGGAGACACAGGGAGGGGGGTGGAGACACAGGGAGGGGGCGGAGACACAGGGAGGGGGCGGAGACACAGGGAGGGGGCGGAGACACAGGGAGGGGGCGGAGACACGGGGCAGGGGCGGAGACACAGGGAGGGGGCCGGGCTAATTTGCATGAGTCTCAGGCAGCGGTCCAGTATGGCGCCGGCCCAAAGCGTGACATCACAGCGGCACGCTCCCCCAGAGCCCGTTCTGGCCGGGGGAGGGGCGAGCGCTTTTATAAAACGGGTTTGGCAAGAGATCAGCTGACATCGGGCCAAGCCCTTTAGAGAGAGAGAGAGAGAGAGAGAGAGAGAGAGAGAGAGAGAGAGAGAGAGAGAGAAGAGAGAGAGAGAGAGAGAGAGAGAGAGAGAGAGAGAGAGAGAGAGAGAGAGAGAGAGAGAGAGAGAGAGAGAGAGAGAGAGAGAGAGAGAGAGAGAGAGAGAGAGAGAGAGAGAGAGAGAGAGAGAGAGAGAGAGAGAGAGAGAGAGAGAGAGAGAGAGAGAGAGACTTCTGTGGACTGCTTAACCAAACAGCACCTGCGTTCAGAAAGGCACAGAAAGAGGTGCAGGCGCTGTGGCCCTCCTACTGCTCCAGTGCAATCCCAGTCTTTCCCTTTCGGCTCTGTTGACAGATATTTTGAGAGAAAAGCTTTTGGTGTGTTGCACACCCGCACACCTGTCACCCAGCAGCACACGTACGTCTGGGTGCAAAATCTCCTCCTCGTGTGTCAGAAGACGTTCAGAAACCATAGAAACACCAGAGAAATCAGCGGCTTGCAGGAGCTATACCAGTGAAATGTAAACCCAAACTTGTCCTTTCGAGACAAAGTTACACATACACCAAAGAGATTCAATCATTGCTGGCACACAGTCGACACACAGAGACACACACACACACACACACACACACACACACAAATATAATCTCAGGGGCCTGTTCATCTGTTCCCACCATTGGCTCTACAGCTCACAAATAACCAGCATCACCATGCAAGCTGCTTCCAAACGATAATGCAAGAGATAGCTCTCAACACACAAGCCAGGGGGAAAAAAACTAATCCAACCAAACCTAAAATGAATCCCCTTCTTCCAGCTGACATGGATAAAGACCACTCTAAACCACTGGGCGTCGAGAGCCTTCTGACTGGGTCTTCAAAGCATCCCTCTGGTTAGCCCAGAGGTCAGAGGTAAGGTCACACGCCTGCCCTCCGCCATATTCAAAGGTTTCTTGTCAACCAACCAAACAGCAAAAAAAAAAAAAAAGCACTACTGACAGCCTCGTCCCCAAGGAAACGGGAGGAAATAAGTGATTGTTCGCTTTTGCGCAGTTTTGCAGTTGCAGGGGAACAGCGGGGTTTGGACCGCAGCTGGGTTCCAGAGTACCGATCGGCGATGGAAAATCTATACAGTCGATGCCACGTCGATAGCTGACAATGACTGGCACGTGCCAAGCTTCTGGAAAATTACGCTATTTTCCGTCCCCCTAACCGCGTCACTCCGCCATTTTCAAAGGAGTTTTCGTGACCTAAAGAGCAACAAAACATCTCCATTTCGGTTTTTTTTTTCGGCTGAACTTTGAGTCCTAAGTATATCTATATCCTGTTACAGCTTCCTGCCATGCAATGTAATGAATCGTACCACGTAGAGCTCCCTAAACATTAAACAGTGGCAGGATCATTCGAAATGTGGATTAATGTATCGAATCATAATTTGTTATATACAAACAGTGCATGCGTGCTCGTGAATTAATGCAAACAAATTTGACAAAGTATCGTAAAACACAAATTTCTCTTTATAATATCTTTTAAAACACTGCACATGAACTACATAAATGTATTACTTCGTTATTTATACTAGGCCTACTGTAAGTAAGCTACTGAAGATTTCTTGTTTAGACTAGGCCTAAATTGTTTTCCTACGTGTCCCCACTCACCAGATTGCCTTCTGAAACGCCAATCAAAGGATACGTTCAAATGAATTTAAAACGAAATTTTAATCTCAAAGACAGACGTGTTACAGGCTAAATTTGAATGTTAAATTTCTAATTAAATGTCGCTTTCAGAGTTCAGAAATGTCCAAACACATCAAATATGAAATGAAAACGTAGTGCTAGAGAAGGCTGAATATAGGTCGCAGTGTTTAGACGCAAAGTAGCCTACAGAAGCAGAGAAAACAAGTAGCTAACTCCCATAAAAGATGACAGCCATGTCTTCCATAATTATTTCCATCTAAAACAGGTTAAGCGAAGTCAAGAACGTGTCCGTTTTTACGTGCATTATGTGGTGCGAAAGGGGGTCCAAATACCACCGACTGTCCTCGTAATTTCCAATTTAATTATTTGGTAAATACAGTGAACGGGAGGTAGCTTACATTTCGTGAGGTATAACGGTAGATAAAATCTTTGTACGGCAAATAATCCGTTTCTGGAAGCTGCAAACAAAACTGACATTGATTTTGACTGTTATTCAAATACACACACGGCGCTACTGGGGGAAACACCGAAACGAAGACTCGTAAGGAAAATGCGTGCGATAACGCGTTCTCGCAGTTTCCTCTGCAAATGAGTTGGCAACCACGAAAAAGAAAGAAATCTTACCAAATTCGCTTCCGTTTTGTTTTTGTACTCTTGACAATCGAAAGAAACATTCCTGACGCCCCTGTGAATACAACTCGTTCCTGGTGTTAATGATACGCTTCACAGGAAATGTGCTTGATGTGGAACGTTATTAGTTATATTAGCATTCGATCGCATTGCTACATCTAATTCGATTGCGAAGTATGGCTTGATTTAAAAGTAACATTGTATCTTCGGTAAAGATAAGGCGTGCTCGCGGTCTTGGAGTAATATCATTGGTTGACAAACAGCAATTAGATGCAAATTCCTAACCTCTGAGTAAGGGGCGGGGTCAGCCTATCCTGGTTAAATAAAGGGATTGTCAGCAAACACGTTGAAATAATTCAGCCAAAACATATACTCGCAAAATGAAAATTATTAAGAGGATATTTTCGTTAGCATGTGCACTTTTGAACTTAGGTTATTGTCTTGGTCCTTTAGTAGCACACACAGTGTAGAATAATGAAGTTATTTTCGTGTCCTAATGCCACGGCCCTTTCGGCGATTGACCCTAACCCTATTACACAATTTCACATTTGGCAGATTGCCTGGAGTCGTGTGTGTGTGCGTACCACATGCTGAGGTTTTGGCGACGTTCCCTAAAGTAGTGAAACCTGACAGCGGGTGCGCGCTCTCTCTCTCTCCCCCTCTCCCTCTCTCTCTCTCATTACCTGCTCATATTGCAGTTTTGAGATCGTTCGACCTCCTTAGTCGCAGGAGGGGGGAAATGATCTAGCTGAATTTCGCCCATCGCATGTAGGCTATACGCAATACAGAGCTCCAACCAAACTTCCCAATCCGCTCCTTGTAACATCCAATGCACATATAGCTGCGGGAATACGGCAGATTAATTGTGAAATGTCTGAGCCTTAAATAGCAGCAGTGCACAAAGCCTTTACATTACCACATGTATGACGCTGATGGCTCAGCTGTGTGTAGATTTTCTCTTTCATTAAAGCCAAAGAACCAATGGAAAGCCAATTATAAAACTCCACCACGCGTGAAAAAAAACTCACCCTCCTCGTTCGGGTAAAAACATTCCTATTGAATACATATAAAGCCATAAGCAGTGACCTTCACTCGGAGTGCCCGAGAAGCATGATGGTTAGAAAACTGAGACTCTGGGTTTGAATCCGCGGTGGGTATGTGGTGCAATCTATGCACCTACTTAGGGCTGCAATTAGAAATACTTAATTCATCTTTGCATAGTTTTACATCCATCCATCCATCCATCCATCCATCCATTATCTATGGGGGGTGCTGGAGCCTATCCCAGTGCGCACTGGGCGAGAGGCAGGAATACACCCTATGCAACTGTATGCTATTGCTTGATGAAATTTCATAATAATAATCATAATGATTTTCATTTATATAGCGTTTATATCACAATCACCCAACCACCGCCAATGTGTAGCACCCACCTGGATTATGCAGGGCAACCATTCTGCACCGGAATGCTCACCACACGTCAGCTGAGCTGGAGAGGAAGAGCATTTGCAATTTAAACCAGGGGCCGATTCGGTGGAAGTACAGAGAGCGAAGTTGGGGCCCTCGATTTAACATCTCACCTGGAGGATTGCATCTCCTACAACCTCATTCACTGCACTGAAAAAGGTCTCACACCAAGTATGAACCAGAACCACACCTGCTTAGCTTCAGCCATTCAGTTCAATGTTATACAACCATGTGTATGGTCTTTACTAAAATCTTCAAAATAGCTCGGATTTTCTCAAAGAAAAAGCCTTGTAAATTTCGTCCGACAGATGAAGCTGGATTCGCACATGTGGTTTATTTGAACTACTGTAGCGGCCTCTAGTGGACAGCATTTGTTATGCAAAATCAGTCGTTCTTTACAAATTAAATTAGTACCCCACATTTTTTTTACCGTTTTTTATAACTTGTATTTCATGCAGAATTTTTTCTAATCAGCGTCACAGCAGAAAAAATATACCCTGTACTGTGAAAACCCTATAAGAAAATATTTAAACCATCTGATGCGCTGATGTGCTACAAAAATCACACGGCAAAAATCACGTTCACCTTTTAAGAAAAAACTATTTCTGATTAGATTTTAAATTATTTGATAAATTCTTAAAATGTTGGACTTTCAGTAAAGATAAGCCTTGCCTCGATTACATACCCCAGGAAACATGTTGACCATTGTATTTGTTGTGCAACAGGCCTTAAGACACACATCTATGATACGCTGACCTCCTGATTTAGCCATGTTATCCGTTTTGCGCGAGTGTTGAGCTGATGTCATGGATGATGATGTCATGGATGATGTCATGGACTCACACTCCACACCAGGTCTATGCATCCTGCGCAAGGCCTTTATTACGGGCACGTCTGCCCACATCCACACTCAGACCCGTGTCATTTACGGCATGCTCGCCGTCTTATCTCAGAAAAACATGAAATACATTTTTTTTTTTAAAAGGATCTGAAATACATTTACAGGTAGCGGGAAGAAGCCACAGAAAAAAAAAGCTGTTCAAAGAACTTTCCGGAATGATTTCCCCTTCGGGAGAGTCTGGGCCAATGACAAGCGCTCGTGACAAAAGCTGAAATACCTGAGTCAGCAGATGAAGCAGGGAGCGTGATGGAGGTGTTCACATGATCAGGTTTTGCCAAGCCCACATGCGTCTGCGTTGAGTTTGATCCCTTTTGAGTCCACGTGCGGTGCAGACGACTTTTGACGGAATGAAATCAGCCCGGTTCCAGTTCTGAGTTCGGAATGCTGTTTTTTTCCTGATACCCCCCCCCCCGACCCCTACCCCCCACCCCATCCACCTTGCCTGTGGTTACAGCAGCAAAGCTTCCATGCAAGTTACTGATTACACAAATATTTCAAACAAGCCCACAACAAATGAATTCTCTGAGATACATTGGTAGGTTAAATAATCAGCGTATGTGGGAGCATGCTTGGCCACTGAGAGTATGCATGTTTAGTCACCAAGGTTCCTTGGATGTGGTCTAAAACAGAATTCTGTTGCTCACAACCATCAGCTTCTGAGGACTGGAACAGGTTGCCTATCTAAATGACAGGTCGTAGTTGCAGCTGTATTTTAAAATGCTTACGTTTCTGACATTGTTTTTCTTGGGAATGTTATGTAGCATATGTAGGGTAGGATTACATATGCATAAGCGTCTAATAGCGTGCAATGCGTACATAAGTCTGCCGCATGACTGACAGCTGATGTGTGTGCAGTCGGTCGCTTCCTTCAGATTGAATCCTTGAAAAGCAGCGTGTGGTCCAGCATTAAGGAGAGGTATATTTCTGTGAGTCTGCCGCTGTCTGGACATTCAGAGGCTCTGATTGGCTCGTTTTCATCTGTGCAGCCATCTGGAGGAGAGAAATATTCTCATCACAGTTTCTTGTGTGCAAAAAAATAATCAAATAAAACAAGGCAGAGGGTATGGGAGAAAGATTTCCTGTTTGGTTCTTTTTTTTTTTTGGTCATCATTCTTTCGGGGGCACTCCATCAATTATACAAAATAAAACAAGAAGGAAGAAATCTTATTTGAAGCGAGAGGCGGGCTGACTCTAGTCATCTTTGTCCTCTTCGGTGTTTCCATCAGGTTCCTGGTCCGGCTCCTGTTCCCGTTCCAGCCCCTCTTCCACTTCCTGTTCCAGCCCCTGTTCCTGTTCTTGTTCTTGTTCGGGTTCCGGTTCTGGTTCTTGTTCCCGGTCCTCTTGCGGTTCCACCTCCTCATAATCCTGGTTCTGGTTGTCGTGGTACCCCAGGTTCTCGTCCCCGTGGTACTCTGGGTCCTGCTCGTGGCAGTGTTCGGGGTTCTCTTCATACGGGCGCTCCTGGTGCCCGTTCCCCGGGTACGCCTGCTGTTCGTCGTCCTGGTAACCCTGGTAACCGTCGTCCCGGTACTGTTCCAGGACGAGGCCGCCTGACTCCGCCCCGTTGAGCTCCTGCTCCTCCTCGCTCCTGGGGCAGTACTTGGAGCTGTAGATCTGGCGACCCAGGCCGAAGTTCTGGCCGCTCTGATTGGCTCCCTGCGCGTAGCCCATCTGCAGGGACATGGTGCTGTTGTCGCACTTGTCGGTGCCCAGCTTCTGGTCGTAGATGGCACGGCGGGTCCCCGGGGCAGTCATGCCAGCCTGCGGGAGAGGAGGCAGCGTTTCAGCAGCTGTGCTGGGTGTGGGGGGGAGGTGTTGAGTGTAGGTAGAGGTGTTGAGTGTCGAGGGTGGTGATGACTGTAGGGTTTGCTGTGTTGAGTGTGCCAGGTAGGTTTGAGGGGGGCGGAGCCACAGGACTCACCTGGCTGGCACCCTTGTTGGTGCCCATCTGCAGGCTGATGGTGGAGTTGTCCATGGGGGGGAGGATGTGGGCTTTGGGGTCATACAGGTGCCTCCTGGTGCCATAAGCATTCATACCAGCCTGGCTGGCACACTTATTAGTGCCCATCTGGAGAGAGATGGGGGGTGGGGGAGAGAGAGAGGGGTGGGGGGGAGAGAGAGAGAGAGGAGTCAGAACAGAGCACACACCAGCACTTCCACACTCAACAGAGAGCAGCCCCAACCCTGCAGCCCGAGCCCCTCCCCCCTCTGTAGCCCCGCCCTCTCCTGACCTGCAGCCTGATGCCCCTCCCCCCTCTGTAGCCCCGCCCTCTCCTGACCTGCAGCCTGATGCCCCTCCCCCCTCTGTAGCCCCGCCCTCTCCTGACCTGCAGCCTGATGCCCCTCCCCCCTCTGTAGCCCTGCCCTCTCCTGACCTGCAGCCCGATGCCCCTCCCCCCTCTGTAACCCCACCCTCTTCTGACCTGCAGCCTGATGCCCCTCCCCCCTCTGTAACCCCACCCTCTTCTGACCTGCAGCCTGATGCCCCTCCCCCCTCTGTAGCCTCGCCCTCTCCTGACCTGCAGCCCGATGCCCCTCCCCCCTCTGTAGCCCTGACCTCTTCTGACCTGCAGCTTGATGCCCCTCCCCACTCTGTAGCCCCGCCCCCTCCTGACCTGCAGCCCAATGACACACTGTCCAGCCTTCATCTTCTCCTCGTTGAATGATCGCTCCTGCCGGTCGGCGTACTTCACCCCGATGTCCACACAGGACTGCAGGCCCTTGGTCTTCGCCTGGGGGTAAAAAACACAGCGGATCACCTCTCTGGAGATGCAAAAACCACACCACAGTTCAGCGAAATCTCAGCCGTATACTAGACACCACAGTGTGGAAGAACTTGACTGGCCTGCACAGAGACCTGACCTCAACCCCATCCAACATCTTAGGGATCAACTGGAAAGCCAACTGCTCACTAATGCTCTCCTGGCTTAATGGCAGCAAATCCCTGCAGCAACATGTGTCAACATCTAGCATAAAGCCTTCCCAGAAGAGTGGAGGTAGTTCTAGCAGCAATGGGTGGACCAACTCCATATTAATGCCCATAATTTTGGATGGGATGTTGGATGTGTCCACACATTTTGGCCGTGTAGTGTACGTGTTCTGGGGGCCGTACCATGCCGGCGAGAGCCAGAAGGGTGGTCTGCACTTGTGTCATGTTCCCGCTCTCGAACAGGTCGTTGGCCTCGAAGATGTCGTGGGGCTTGAGCCCGTAGGCTGTGATGGCTTTGATGAAGTTGGACAGGTTCTCCAGCTGCGGTCAGAAGGGCAAAGTCAGGCATGAGAGAGACAGCAAGAGAGGGAGTATAACAGCAATAACAGCAACAGCAGCAACAGCAGCAACAGCAGCAGCAGCAACAACAGCAACATCAACAGCAGCAACAACAGCAACAGCAACAGCAACAACAACAGCAACAGCAACAACAGCAACAGCAACAACAGCAGCAACAACAGCAACATCAACAGCAGCAGTAGCATCAACATCAACAGCAACATCAAGGGCCCCCCTGCCTCCCTGCCCCCCTGCCCCCCAACCCCCCAGCCCCGGGGTGCAACCGCTTCACCTGGTGCCAGTTTTGGGAGGAACGGCTGATCTTCCTCACCGATCCCGGCTGCAGCTTGTTGATGAGCCTGTGGGGCCAAACAGAGAGGGGCGGGGCCAGACAGAGAGGGGCGTGGTCAGCTGAGGTCCTCACTACGGTCAACCACGCAGAGAACAGCCCGGCTGTGGGGACCAGCCGCACGCCCAGCAGTTCAGCATGTGAAGGCTGCGGGTTCAAATCCGCTCTCTCCCCGTCGGGGCACTGCTACACGTGATGACTGGTTAAAGTCAGTGTCAAAGACGCCACATGATGGGTCCACCCATTTTGAGTTTCATGGAGCCTCACTGCTGCCATTGAACTCTTGAGAGAGGTGATGTGCAAATAGAAGAAAATGTTTTTTTTGTTTTTGTTTTTGTGTTTGTTTTTTTTCACAGCTGTTCTTTTGAAAAATATTCTTCCAGGGGGGCATGCAGAGGGTTGCAGTCCCCCCCCCCCCCCCCCCAAAATTCAAACTAGTTACACCTTTGGCTGCCAGTCATTGTACTAGCGAATAACAGCCGAACACACACATAGACTGTATTATTTATGTACGCGTGCGATGAAAAGACGCGCGACGGATAAACGGCTCGTCGCTAAACGGAGGGACGCGGAGTCGCTCTCACTCGCAGAGGATGGTCCCGTTCTTCAGCCCCTTCTGGAAGTCCTCGCCGACGGCGCTGCCCGTCACCTCCTCGATCCACAGCCGAAGCTCCTCCTCCCGCCGCGCGTCGTACTTCTGAGCGATCTGCGGAACACGGCGGGGAAAATGGCGCACGGGGGCGTGACTGCGAGGAACCGCTCTGATGAACCGTGACGCAGTTATACACACTTACAGAGCAGTGATAATACAGTTATATTAATGGATTTATTTATGTATTTATTTAGGATCCCCATTAGCAATGCACAGTGTGCAGCTAATCTTGGGCAGGCTCAGTCCTGGGGTGACGGCAACCCGCCGCAGGCCAGGCCCCGCCGCGCAGGCTACCGGCGCTCTGAGCGCTGAAAACGTCAGAAGCAGCGAAAGTTCTGCGACCTGCCCGGTCTCTGCGGGGAGAAGGTCCGGCAGCACCGGAACCGGGCCGCCCCAGTCACACCGGGGGCCACTTCCTCTTCAGGAAACAAGAACATCCTGCACGCCCTCTCCGGCACAGGAAGTGGAGGGTGGTGGGGGGGGGGGGGGGGGGGAGGTTTGACAGGAGGGGGCCTGGCTGACACAGCACAGAGACGCAGGTGGGCAGGTACTGGTCTGATCCAGTCTAAACCGGAGGCTCATTACAGGCTCTACAGCAGACACTACTGCACACACTCTTCCCACGAACACACAAGCAGCCAGCAGCATCTGAACCAGTCGTTCCCACAACTGAACACTGTGTACAGTAAACCGTCAGCTTTGTGCACAACAGTCAGGTGGGTTCTCTCAGGAACTCACTTGTTTTTTGTTTTTTTTGTTTCCTTTTCTGTTTCTAAAAACGATAATTATAGTTTTGAAAATGACACACCCAAATCTAAACAAATTAAAATATAAAAGGATTCTCAGTGCACTGAGCACAATAGACACTCAAACACACACACACACGCGCACACATAAGCACACAATGCCACCCAGTTCCAAAAAGAGTTCCAAAGGATGCAAGAACGACTGCAGAAGAAGAAGCACCACGCAACACGCAGTTTTCAAAGCTGCGCGCCGTGGAAACACAGGGGGGCTGTCTTCACGGCCAAGTGTGAGGGGGCATTATACCTGCAGCAGCCCCGCCCATCGCTGTCAGCCGCACACCTGAACTCACAGGAGGCCTGATGCACAGGAGACACACGCCAAATTCACACGTCGCAAATTCATACGCCAAACCGGAGGCGTCCACGCCGACTGACAGCCATGCTACGAACAGTCCCAGGATATGAAAACAGCCATTTACCCAACTGCATTAACAAACACGCAGAGTGTGGAATGCTAGTTCCACCACCAGTTCACCACAAATGCTTTGGCACCAGAAGAAATGAAAGCAAAGAACCTTGGAACATCTGCTAAGAATTAAACCTTTTTCCCCATTTGAGCAGGCATTTCCAAAAGGGCTGAATTAAGAGACTTTCTCTGCATTCTTTCTTTTTTCTTTTTTTCTTTTCTTTTTGAGAATCACATGAGGGAGGAGGCTTATCGGGAGTTCAGAAATTTTGTAAAAGAAAATTTCACAAAAAAAATCTGCAGTTTGTCAAAGGAAAAAAAAAAAATAGAAGAATCCCCCCAATATCCAAGCACATTCACAGAAGGTGTCTAAACTAAATATTTTATCGTTGTCTTTGACAGGAAATACCATCTGCCGTTCATTCCCCCCCGAACCCAACCCAACCCCCTCTGCAGAGGACACTACACTCTGCACCATACACAGTGTTACAGCTCCAGAGCGGACCCAAAATGGCTAACATGGAGAACAATGTGTTCTGGGAGTCTGGGGTCTTGGGTTCGAGGGTGGGGGGTGGGGGTTAGGGCAGCGAGGGGGGAGGGGGGTGGGGGGGCCCTGACAACAGTCTTCCCCGAGCCCCATAAATCAGGCGATGGAGGAGAGAAAGTTCTGGAATGTTCCTGAACGGAGACGGATCCAGCCGGGGTGGGGGCTTAAATAAACGCTGGGCGTCCCGCATGAGCGACTCAGGCTGGGGGGGGGAGTGGGGTGGAGTTTGGGGGGGGGGGGGCCTCTTTTGTCTTAGCACAGCCAGGAATTCAGAGTGACAGAGCCCTTTTTCAGTTTACTTATAGCAGGAAGGAACAGGGAACTTGAGGAATGTCTGATACACACATCACTTTACGCCTCGTAAAACATTTTAAAAATTACATTAAAATTCCATGTTTTGGGGTGTGGTGTGCCCCCCCACCCCCTCCTCCACACACACACACACACACACACACACACACACAAACACACACCTTCTGCTGTTTGGACAAGGTGAACCAGTGAGGAGACTCAGGGGGGTGGATCGACACCCAATCTGGTCTATGTGCAAAACGCTGTTGCTACAGCCAGAGGGTCACTGTTTCTTGTTCCCATGGTAACTCACCATGCAGCTATCGTAGGCTCACAGGAAGTCCCACGGAATTTCCTCGAGCAGACTGGGCAACCGCCCCCCCCCCCCCCCGCCCCCCCCGCCCCCAGCCTCCGCACACCCCAATCCAACACGTGAAAGGAAGAAGGTCTTGTTTCCAAACTGTAAACAGATTTACAAACTGTAAACAGCCCCAATCTGATTGGTTAAGCACGGCTGTCCTCCGGCAACATTCAGACATTAACCTTCTCCGAACAGCAGCCCACCATCTAGAAAAAAAATGTTCAAACAAAAATACTGATTTCTTGTTATTTATGATAAACACTTACTCAAAATGAAGCAACTAAGAACAAATATTTAACTTGTGATTTAGCCCGGGTCAATTTGCAGATAATGGTCTAAAATTTACCCAGATCTTCATCGGTAATTTTAACTTACGAACACTGACGATGAGGAGGGGCTGTGTAAATAGGGCCTCGCGTCGCCAGCCAGCTGTAAAATGGCTGATAAGACCGGCAGATTTTGGAGTACCCTTTTGGAATTTGACCAGGTCACCAGAGTTAACCCTCAGCGAGTCAGAGATTCTGTTCCACGTCTCGCCAGAAAGTCCCGGAAAGATGGGCGTGTTCCCATACCGTGGAGAGAGGGTCAAACATTTTGGGGTTTTCCCCCAAAGGACCCACACCTATGCCCACAGGCGGGGCCTAGCTTATGTCCTACAGACGTAGGCGGTGACTGAGTCAGCACACTCGCCTACTGTTGAGTACACAAGTCGTATACAAGTCGTATGCCACTAGTATACTCAATAGTAGGCAAGTGCGCTGATTATAACTCCGGTTGCACAGAAGGACCAGACAAGCCCCCCTCCCCCCCACCCCCCCCCTCCCCCCCTCCCCAGTCAAAGAGACCCGAGACATTAGAGGTCTTCAGAGAAAAATAGTTATCTGATTAAAAAAGGGTAATAATGTTTTTTTTTTTTTTTTAAAGCACTGTCTTCAAAGCTTTTCAACAAAAGGAAGGTAATTTGTAAATATACTTCTGGGTTTGTGTGGGTATTTTGTGGAACCGGGACAATATTTGGGGTGTTGTATTCTGGGGGCGTGGTGGGGTGGGGGGTGAGGGGGGGGTGGAGTTCACACATCATGTCAACACGGACAGGGTCCTGTAGTGACGTCTGTCTGAGGATTATTTTACAGACTCGCATGAACTGGCAAACGACATTGAAACATTGAAGTCAGAAGCTACAGGTACTAATCGGTCACCTGCAACCTTCTTTAATCCCAGACATCCAATGACCACACCCTCGCTCCATCTTCCTGTTCAGAGCCTGTCGATTTACATTTTACATCTTTCCCCCTCACTATGACACACCCACCATCTTTTTGTCTTACTGTGTTTGTCTTACTGTGAGTTCGATCATTTTTCAGTGGAGGTAGATCTCCCTATTTCTGCCGAGTCTTCTACAAATCAGCTGATCTTGCCATACCTAGGGGTCATTTGAACTGACAACGGAGCTCTGTCTATCTACTGGTCAACGCTGAAGCTCCTCCTGTGGACCCCAAACCTGTCCTCCCTGAAGCTCCTCCTGTAGACCCTGGAATATAGAGTCTACCTGAAGCTTCACCTGTTTACCCTGAACCTGTCTACCCTGAAGCTTTACCTGTATGCACAAGAGCTCCACCTGTTTACACTGAAGCTCAATCAACTCTAAAGGTTAATTCACAGATCATCCACAGCACCAAAAGGAGCGAAACACATATTTAACTATACTTATGAATTTAAGAAAACTAAACAGGGGCATGAACCCTTTTTTATTAATAGAGATGGCATTGATTTTATTTTCCTAGAATGAATAAATTAACAACAGAGACAGAAATCATAGGCTAAATTACGTAACAGTTTAAAAAGAAATATTGTTTCTCAAGAAACCCCCGCCCGGCCCCCGAATACCAGGCCCCATACCTCCGCTGCCTGCACCCCCCAACCCCCCTTCCCCGCCCCCCAGACACCAGTACGCAGGAGTCGAGGAATTAATGGTTCAACCCAATTAGCCTTTGCGTAATCTAAAACATTGGATATCGATCAAATTTAAAGATAAAGATAACGACTTTTGACCTTCTTAAGCGATTCACCGGGACGATGACCACTGAGTCCCCTTCTACATCCAAACGAATGGGCGACGCCCCCAATTCCAAAAATGAGTTAATTTTTTACCGTGTTGCATCAAAGTTTTAGCAATTAATTAATATATAGCCTGCGCAACTATACATAAAACCGCAGCCTGAACAGTAGACCATTCTAATAAAAATGACAGCAGTAGCACTTTTTGATCGTAACAACATAAACCTTAAAACATGACAATGAGATAACTATGTAGAAGGCAAGATGCGCGACTTGCGAACTCGCAAACAGTGTAATTTAGGTTACGTTACTTAGCCATAATTTAAGACATTATGCAATTTCTATTTTGATTTGCTTAGTCCCCTAAATGTTCTATTTTAAATTCACATAAATGTTCAGAAACTTACTTTGCTTCTGACTTCGGCAGACAAGCCGTAGGTCGGTCCTTTGTTAAATTGCGTGCCGGACATTGTTCTGAGGCTGGCTGACCACTCTGGCGCGTGTTCTTCTCCGCAGTTAAATGAACGCAGCGCGCTCGTATTTTCTTAATGGTATAACTGACACCCAAGCGATCGGCTCCTGCGGTAAACTACTTCCTTTTCGATTTTTTTTTTCCCACCACCAAAACTTCGTTCATTGGTCTTAAGCTCCTCCTTCCTTTTTTTCCCAGTAAAGTTGATTGATATCGAAAAGCCCTTATATGGACAGAAAGTCCCTAATTCCTCAGTTCAGGGGAGTTTCCTGCCTTCCCACCCCGGGCGCGAGATGTGTAGTACCAGAAGAATCTCGAGTCTCAATTTGGCTACCGAATAACGTCACTCGCACAGAATTTTTCAGCGATAACGTAATGTGCATTTATGGAAGTCGTGTTCCAAGTCAGTGAGAATCGCCTAATGTTGCGATATTTATCATTTATGACGTCTATCAGGTAGCAGGGAGCGATGACAGACATCACCTGTATAATACATAAATGCTCATTTAGAATGAAAATTAAAATTCCAGAAAGAAAAAATAAAACATATAAATTAAAAACAACAGTCGCAAACAGCTGTTTAAATGGCTAAACCATGAAGATGTTAGGGCCTCATTTAATAATTCAGCCAATTTCTTTATTCACATTCATATACCACATCTGCGACTCCATCTTAACCTGCTGTTATCACTACTGATATAAAACAAACGAATGGTCACTTTCTACTGCCTCAGAAGACCCCCTGTCTGGCGCCTACACAGGGCTATAATTTGAGGTCAGGTTTTTTTCTTTCTTTTTTTTCTTTTCTTTCTTAATTGTGCCTTCAAAAGTCTATTATGAAAAGCAAATTTACCAGATAAAAAGGTGATGACTATGAGCATTTGCAAAGTAACTTCAGCCTAATCAAAGTTTGTCACATGCAGGGTCGGTTCTAGCGCCGGGCGCCATCGGCCATCCAGGACGTCAACACTTTGTCCCCCGGTCCAGAGTCTCGCCCAGGACAGCCAAAGGGACACAGCCGTGGCTGGTAGCATACAGTAAAAATGTAAAAATGCAAGTAACCCGTAATGTAGCATTCAGCCCAATAATACTGCTGGGCAGGACGTTGACATGGTAGCAACTCGACGCTGGATATATGCCGCTACACGCTGAGTCAGGTATTTTCTACTTTTCCTGAAAGATTGATTACACTCTTGGGGAGATTTGAACTGGCCTTGCCTTGTTCGTATCTTTGGCGAAAGGTCACAACGAACAATAACACCTACTGTGAACAATGGCGACACCTATACGCGCGCACGAAGGTGTGAAATCAGCTGTGGCCAGCCGCATCCTGCTCCGGCGCGGGCCACCCCCGCTTCTTCTAACCGCGCGCCGCGACAGCACTACAGCCGCGGGGCAGAGGGAAAAGTGAAAACAGCTGGAAATGTTTAGGTAGACAGCGTCCCATTCCTTATTAGGCTAACTGCCAGAGCGAACGGATGTCTGGGCGGGAAGGCATGCTATGCATTCGCCATATAGAGCGTGCCTGTTGGATGGAGGAGGTATTTTGTATAGAAAGCGCATATTTTTAGCGCTCGCGCAGCGCAAGTCCCTCAGTTTCCAGTAACAACGGAAAATAAATATATCTCAATTGTGTGGTGTAATCATTTTAGGAGCCATCGTCGATTCGTTATCGATTCGGCACATTGATCCAGTGCCGAATTTTGCCGAGTCTCCTCTGCATTCGCGCGAGCCGGTGACGGAGCACATTCCTGGCGTTTTTTTCTTCTTCAGGTTTTAGCTTTCAGCTCCCAGAGCAATACCCTGCAGTGGAGGACTCGCGTTCCTGCGCTGCTGTGAGAGGAAACGCGTTCAGACTGAGAGAGGGGGGGGGGGGGGGCACAAACATTAAATGAACATCAGGTTCTGATACAAGAAAACAAAATCCACCTCTAATTAGGTGTTAAACCTAAGTGCTAAAGAGGCTGAGTTTTAACTGTTGGCAGACAGCTGCCGGTTACTGGCAATACGCTGGTAACGCTTTCTACAAAACATTGAGGGCAGCACCTTAAAAAGCACTACATAAAGAAGCAATAATTAGATCTGCTGTTTACACGGATGTAAACAACGTGCCAACTGACAATGACAGTCATAACATATAATACCTGCTTCATGTGTATCACTGCCATGTATTGCCAAGACACAAAGCACCCCCCCATGGCAAGCAACTCAGTTGAGATACATAATCATAAATGTTCAAAAAGCTCTTATGAAAGTCTTAAGTGAGGCCTATGAAGTCTTTGTGTGATGCTTGGATGGGGCCAGAATAATTCAACCTGAGAGGTGAAACACTGACTGGCTTTAGTACGAGGTCACCCCCATAGACATTAAACCTAAAAATGTACTGAAGTTGTGTAGTTACATGTTTAGATGGAGCCCAAATCTGGACCTTCTCTAGCAGGATTTCTACCCTTGATTTAGAAGGGGGGGGGGGGGGGGGGGGTGGCGTTCGTTCTTCCATTCCAAATAACAAAAGGAAGAGAGAACCCTAAAAATCCCTAAATTAAGTTTCTCCAGACTCCCTGCGTTCCATTCGCGGTGGAAGGGTCACGGTTTGGAACGTTCACAGACGAAGAAAAATAAATAAATTTTTTAATTGTTCGTCTGTCATTCGGCCTTCTGAGCACCAAGATGGCCGCCGGAGATGAGACAGCGTAAAGATCTCCGCCGGGGTGCGCTGCCGTCGACGGAGCTTTGCGACCGGGACGGACGGACGGACAGACGGAGATTCGTGGAAGAAAACAGAGAGGGGGGCCCCATATTGGGGAAGGAACATGCAGTGCCTTGGAGTTATGAGTTTACACTGAACTCTGTGCGAGGCGAAGGAGGCCTTTTTAGGCAGGCTTAGCACGGCAGAGAAAACAGCGCATACATGGCGAGGCCAGGCTTAGCGCGGTGCGTTCAGCTGGCTGTTTATGAGCACAGATGGGCTGAACGGCGCCGCTCTCATCGTTAATCTCTTTAAAGTGTTATAACGCATGCAAGACCATTTGCTGTTGTCACTGCCAACACATGCAGCACATGGCCAAAAATATGTGGACACCTGACCTCCAACATCTCATCCAAAATTATGGGCATTGATACGGAGCTGGTCCACCCTTTGCTGCTGTAACAACCTCCACGTTTCTGGGAAGGCTTCATACTAGATGTAGGAGCGTTACTGCAGGGATTTGCTTCCATTCAGCCAGAAGAACACTAGTGAGTAAGACGATGAGAGATGAGTGTGCAAGCCTGTCTCAACCTGCCCCTCTTTCCTTTTGATTAAAGTAATTATGACATTTAGGCAGTTAAACACGGTTTCCGACACCCTTGGCAATTTGTCGCGATCGCGCCGAGGCTTGTACACTTTGACGTGCAGTCAATCTTCTGGCCCACCACTCAGAATCAGTCAAAACTCAGATTGAAAAATACAGGACCATTCAACCATTGACCTTTAACCTTTGAATAAACCATGTTTTTAATTCTAATGATGCTGTACAGATTGTACACCTCCCTACCATATACATCAGCTTTCTATGGGCTTTTATTACGTTGTCCAGATACAACTATGGTGAACAAGACTGGCAGGCTCTTAATCTTCACAACTAAATAAATTGTGGAATTTCTTATTTGTGCAGGAATGTACAGTTACAAAGGATACAAGTTGTTACATTTATGAAATATAAAATCTAGGCCTATTTGATATTCAGTGTTTGTCACTATTGGTGAATAAACTAATTTCTTGATCAGTGAAGGGGGGCAAGAGACAAACCCAGACCTTGGTTTTTTAATCGTTCATAGTTTAAAAAAATGATTTTACTCAGGGTGAGCTTGTTTCAGATTCTTCCGTACGCCTCCTCACCTTGTTAAATAAAACCCAGGAACACTGCTTAAGGTAAAAATCTCTTTACTTTTTCATCGAATGAAACGGTCACATTCAGCACAACAAGATTCCTCCCCCCCCCCCCCCCCCTCCCCGCCCACAAAAATAAAATGCACAACAGAAAAAAAAACATCTTTTAAGGCAGAGACATGCTACCCGTTAGCGCTCGTTAGCGCTCGTTAGCGCACGTTAGCGCAGGTGCTCTGGTCCGTTACGAGACGATCAGAGTCAGCCTTTTAGGGCCCCAACCATCCCTGGGCCACACATTCAAGTTTTTTAATCATTTCATTTTTTTTCTTTTTGTTTTGGAACACAGAACCGTGACTGTTTAGGGTCTCTAAAACCCGACTCTGGAGATGGGACGTATTAGGTGGCCTCATTTGTTTATTTTTTATTTCCATTGTACAGGAGTCACAAAGGTCTCCACATCCCCAAATGCTGGCAAACAACAAAGTAGCAGATTTAATAAATTACATTTTAATAAACGTTATTGAAAACATTAATAAAACATGAAGTCATCAAAAAAGAAAACTGAAATGAGAAATGTACTGCAATATGGCATGTGGTTTGAGTACGCTTTTCCTACCAGGCTGAATTTAACTTAATATTTACAGTTTGTAAATATTTTATCATAATTACATCAGTAGGACAAAATTAGCTACACAAATCCAGCTTACACAAAACTCTGTATGTGTCTGCAGTTCAACAAATTTCAGAGAAAAAGCTAATTTCCATGATGCAAATAAATTTCTGCAAATAAGATTAATTTATGAGTTAATTTGTATTGTAATTAGTGTCCAATGAGATGAACAGAAATGTTTTTTTTTTTTTTTTTAAAGAGGTTGCCTGATGAAGCATTACCATAGCAACAGGTTTTAGTATTGAATCCATAATCTACACAGGTACACCCCTAGAAACATTTAGGGATTCCATTGACCAACAACTTTGGGGGGAAAAAAAATTACAGAGTGATGCATTTATGACACAAGCAGTAAAAGGGCAGCTTCCCTGTAGATTTTCCCACTATGAGGTGCACAACTCCAACACCGCAACGATGTTAACATGCCAAAACAGCTGGCTTAGTGTCTCCCAAGTTACACAGCGATGTGCAATCGTGTGTTACAGTCACCGTACTCTGTACTCTGTGCACTCTCTGACCTCTCTGTGTTTTAACCACAGCTCGTCTACGTTCCGCTTTCCCTTCCTTCGAACAGCTCGCGCACATTCACACGCATTGCCAAAATCAAGAGCTGTAATCTCCTCCCCCCCGCCCCGCCCCGTCCCCCAAAAATATCATTTACATATCGAGGAAAGAACTGTGTGTTCAGGGTGAGGGGAGATGCGTCAGCAGACCATTTAACCTCAAGGCTCTCCCAAACCTCTTAGTTTATGTGCAAGAAGCACGTCGAGTGCAATACAAGTATAATATTACAGCATTTAGCCACATTACTACGCCTTGATCCTGAGCGTGTACATTTAAGCAGGAGAGACAGAGAGGGTGGATTCAGCACACTGCAGCACTGTGTATGCTTAGCTTTGTAAAAATAAAATAATTTTTAAAAAAGAACTTCGGTTCACAAATTGTAACGTACTCTCAGTAGTAAATTGAGGATTTGGAATCTGATTTCTATTCAATTCCCCAATTGGCTGAACTGAAATCATACTCTATGATGTTAGAATGCACCCACTGCAAAAATTACACCCACCAACAACAAAAGTACCCGCTGAAGACATTCTAATACAGTTTCGCGGCTCTCTACAGCACTTGTACTCAAGTAAAACTTTACATATGTACACCGTAGCCACACGGGACCCAGACACAGCAGGAAGATTAGTTAAAACCTTTACAAACGCCCAACCGCTTCAGTAGGAACCGCTTCAAGTCCTTGCCGGATTAGCCTTTTAAACCCAGACTGTAGTTCATAAAGTTTACCGTTATTATACCCATTGTCCTTATTACTAATTACTTATTTAATTCTAGACAACCTCAGCTGGGGGGGGGTTCAACTACTTTAACCTGTAGAAATATGATAATTTAAAGTCTCAACTGTATGAATTTAAGCGCAATGGCTATGTGAGATGGACTCATATGGCAAGCCTCTTGTCTGGTTGCCTGGTTACAAGCCAGTGACCTCGCAAGGCTCAACAAGAGTTATTGGTCACCTTCGCCTCCCTAAAGGTCAGGGGTCACCAGCCAAGGGAAGCAATCACACTCTCATTCAGGCTGCGGGGGCCGATGATGTCAGCTCTGGGGGCAGTCACTCATGCACACATGCTGCCCCCCCCCCCTCCCCAAGAGGACCCAAAAGCCCAGAAACAGCCCAACTCACTAACAGTACAGATCCACCCAACCGCACACAGCCTGTCTCCATGTGGCACCAGGTCTCCCCCAGACTGACCGCACGCTCACCTGGCTTGATCAGGACAACAACCGTGGAACAAATCCATCCAATAACAATAGCTACGCTGAACCAATGAACCCTACCGGTTACTTTACCACTTCCAAGAGACTAATGGCTAAAAACACATTACATAAATACTGCTAAAAACATTAAGCGTTATCCATTTGAATTGTTTGGTCCAGTTTTATCAAAGAAGGTAGCACTGTAAAAGAAGGTAGCAGACGTACCATTTATGGTGTTTTGTACCCCCTCAAAACAAATAAACCCAAAAACTATACAATGCATTACGTTTAAAAAAAAAACAAAACAAAGAAAACAGAGGTAAACAAATCTCTTTGACCTAAATGGCACACAAATCACGTACAAAATGACCTTTCCCTGGACACTGACGGCGAGGTCACGGTTGACCAATCCGGTCCAAGATCAGTCCAAAGACGGCATGCTTCCAGTCTCTCTCTTTCACAAACTACCCAGCTGCCATTGCAGAATTAAAAAAAAAAAAATTGTAACACAGACATTTTAAACACAGAGAAATCCCTTGAAAGTGACTGAACAAAACGCCAAAAAAAAAAAAACAAAAAAAAAAAAACACAATGCAGTTTCCATGTGAATGATCCAGTCCCCCCCCCCCCCCCAAAACGGGGGGAACAAACAAACGAATCCAGTGGAAGGAAGAGGGAACGGCAGACGTGCTGAACGCTCGGGTCCCCAGCCGGCGAGTTCGGGCGCACGCATCCTCTCTTCACAGAACGCCGTCCCGAACTCGTGAACCTCGTGAGCCTCGTGAACCCCGTGAACCCCGTGAACCTCGTGCCTGCAGGGCGCCCGAGCCGCGTTCAGGGCTCAAACACGGGGAAGCAGTCAGACGTGTAGCCGCCCTCGTGCATGTACAAAAACATAACAAAACAAAAAAAAAAAAAAAAAGTGTGCTGATTTTAAAAAATGAAAATGCAAAAATGAGCCGTGGAATGGTTCAATGTCTCGCACACGTTTGTGTGTGAGAGGCTTCATACGATGGGCTCAGGGTGAGTTTCAGGCAGAAAGTCCGCTTTTAAAATGGCACAGAGAGAGCCGGGGGGGGTAGGGGGGTACTATAATATCGGGCTGCTTCTTTACTTTGTGCCTTTTTCCTGTTCCCGCACACACACTCACAGGCAGCCTAAACGGCCTACGGTTCTACCCTATACACCACATACACACAGGTTCTACACTTCCTACTTCGCGTGACACAGACACACACGCACTGATGCAGGTCCTACACATCGTACCAAGCGTTTGCGTGCGTGCATGCGTGCACGCACACACACACACACACACTCACTGGCAGCCTGAATGGCCAACAGTTCTCCCCTACACACACACACACACACACACACAGCTCCTACACGTCGTACTGAGCGTAAACACACACACTCACACACATAGCTCCTACACATCGTACCGAGCGTTTGCGTGCACACACACACACACACACACACACACACAGCTCCTACACGTCATACTGAGCGTTTGTGTGCGTGCTCAGGAAGGGCCCGCGGCCGTACTGGAGGTGGTTGGTCCGCTCCAGGCCGGCCCGCTCCAGGCCGGGGCCCAGGGGGAAGGGGCCCGCCCCGTTGTGGGGCGCCACTTTCTCCAAACCCAGGGCTGCAGGGTCAAAGGTCACCACATCCTGCTGGGAGAAGGGCAGCGGCCTCTTTCTGGCCTCCCTGCTGGAATCGTATTTCGCCTGGCGGAAAGAAAAAAAAAAAATAATAACAGAAACGTTTAACAGACCAGTGATATGAACGGTAATGTAGGTAACCCAGTTCAACAGACAGCCAATCAAAACTCAGCGCCCCTGTTCATTACGCATCTCAAAGTAGGAGTGCTGATCTAGAGCCGGGGTCCCCAGCTTTGAGAAGGCTTTATGGACATTCTGAGTCTGCCGAAAAAACGAGCACAAATACCGTGAGCATTTGGCGTGTAACGTCACAGAAAATGTGACCACTCCAAAAATCACTGTCCCGTTCACAGCTAGCCCTGTCCCGTTCATAGCAAGCCCTGTATTAAAGCTAGCCCTGTCCCGTTCACAGCTAGCCCTGTATTAAAGCTAGCCCTGTCCCGTTCACAGCTAGCCCTGTATTAAAGCTAGCCCCGTCCTGTTCACAGCTAGCCCTGTCCCGTTCACAGCAAGCCCTGTATTAAAGCTAGCCCTGTCCCGTTCACAGCTAGCCCTGTATTAAAGCTAGCCCTGTCCCGTTCACAGCTAGCCCTGTATTAAAGGTAGCCCTGTCCCGTTCACAGCGAGCCCTGTATTAAAGCTAGCCCTGTTCCATTCACAGCTAGCCCTGTATTAAAGCTAGCCTTGTCCCATTCACAGCTAGCCCTGTATTAAAGCTAGCCCTGTCCCGTTCGCAGATAGCCCTGTCCCGTTCACAGCTAGCCCTGTATTAAAGCTAGCCCTGTCCCGTTCGCAGCTAGCTCTGTCCCGTTCACAGCTAGCCCTGTATTAAAGCTAGCCCTGTCCCGTTCACAGCTAGCCCTGTATTAAAGCTAGCCCTGTCCCGTTCACAGCGAGCCCTGTATTAAAGCTAGCCCTGTTCCATTCACAGCTAGCCCTGTATTAAAGCTAGCCCTGTCCCGTTCACAGCTAGCCCTGTGCTAACACAGCCACGCTCACCTTGTTGTACAGGAACACGCCCACGATGGCGGTGAGCATGCCCAGGAGGTTGCTGGAGTTGACGGGGTTGCGCAGCATCAGCAGGGAGATGCTGATGACCATGATCCTCTTGGTGGCGTTGGCCACGGCGTAGCTGAGCGGGCTCACCAGGCTCAGGACGCTGAACGCAATCACGTTCTGCGCGAAGTTACAGAACCCGCTGACCAGCAGCAGCAGGAAGGTCCCAGACCAGCCGGACACGTCACTCTGGGGGGGGGGGGGGGGGGGAGAGAGGATGTCAAAGATTGTGACAGAAAAAAATACACATCATACAAAATTAGCAAGAGAAGAGAGAGCAGAGAAGTACACATGACTTGGTGTAAACAATTCCTGACATTCCAGGTAATTTCTAGTGCATAACAGTGCTTTATGTTCAACATCAGGTGTGCGGAGTGAAAACCTACAGGACGGTAGATCACCAGGAACGGGGCTGGGCAGCCCTGCTGGAGCGTATGCAAGTACACGCATTGGTGAATATCACCCTCTAGTGGACATCTTGAGCAATGTGAACGGATTGCTGAATCTCTACATTACATAAATGACTTCGGGACAGGATCAAATGCAGTTGGGGCAGTACTGTAGGACAATGCAGTGTCATGTACTGCAGTATACAGCAGTGTAGTGCTGTATAGCGCTGTGAAATGTAGCATATGGTAGTTAGGTATAATGCTTCTTGCAGTATACTGCTGTACACGTTTGATGCAGTATACTGCAGTTTAGTGCAGTATAGTGTAATGGAATGTAATAGTGCTGTGCCGTATAATAGCTTAATATAGAATAGTTTACTGTAGTACAGAACACTGTAGTATAGGGCAGAAGTCTCTCTCTCCCCCCCCCCCCCCCCCGTTTCCCCACTCTCCCCCCTCCCTCCTCACCAGGTCCTCCTGCAGCAGGAAGGAGGACAGGTCCACCAGCACCCAGGTGGGGAGCATGAAGATGACGGCGTTGAAGCCGAGCACGCTGAGGAGGCGAAGGTGATGCATCCGCGTGTCCCGCAACACCTGAGGGGCCCGAAAACACGTGTCACGCAGTGATGACACGCTACACAAACACGCGTCACGCAGTGATGACACGCTACACAAACACGCTTCTCACAGTGATGACACGCTACACAAACATGCGTCACACAGTGATGACACCCTACACAAACACGCGTCACACAGTGATGACACGCTAAGCAAACACGCGTCACACAGTGATGACACGCTACGCAAACACGCGTCACACAGTGATGACACGCTACGCAAACACGCGTCACATAGTGATGACACGCTACGCAAACACTGTGAAGGCACAGGGCATGTTGGATAGGGCAGTGCAGGGCGTGTTTGTATTGGGTGGGGCAGTGCAGGGCGTGTTGGGTAGAGCAGTGCAGGGTGTGTTTGTGTTGGGTAGGGCAGTGCAGGGCGTGTTGGGTAGGGCAGAGTAAGGCGTGCTGGGTAGGGCAATGCAGGGCGTGTTGGGTAGTGCAGTGCAGGGCATGCTGGGTAGGGCAGAGCAGGGCGTGTTGGGTAGGGCACTGCGGGGCGTGTTGGGTAGGCCTCACCTTCTTGGAGAAGATGTTCTGCAAGGAGAAGCAGAGCGTTGCCATGAGGGCACTGATCAGACCCGACAAGTCAAACGACAACTCCGTTACCGTGGCGAGGAGAACTCCCCCAATGATGGGGATCAGAGACACATACACCTGAGGGGAGGAAAGGGAAGGCAGAGGAAGAGTAAGGCCTCATCGTTTAACTCAGAACTTTCCAAACTGTTTATTAACTATTTATTAACGGTATAGATGTTCTGTTCCGTCCGCCCCCCCCCCCACTCTGTCTATCTCTCTGTGCATTCTGGGTAATGAGGTGCTGGTTGTTTGCTGGACTGTGCAAACAGCCAGCACCTGATTACCCAGCCCCGCCCCTCCGTCTCACCTTGGTCGTCTGCTTCTCCTTCATGATGATGCGCGACAGCAGCACCACCCAAATCGGCATCGTGGCCTTCACTGTGACGGACAGCGAGAGAGAGAGGGGTCAGAGCGGGACACAGGGCCCAAACGGCAGAAAGAGTCAACTTCAGCGTGACACGGCAGGACAGGCCCGGGGACCAACACTGCGCGATTTAAAAGGCGTTTCACACACACACCTTGTCCCAATTCCCTTACCCACTTCAGGCCAATCTCCCTGCAAGCTCCGATAGAGATTGTGTCACATGAGACCCTCCTCCAGTCCCTTTGATATCATTCCCACAAAACTTGTCAGGGAAGTTAAGAAGGCTATTGACCAGGAGCCAGATTTTGTCCCATACCGCCCCAATTATGGCTTCTCTGTACTGACTGTCTGTTGCTTTTAGAATCAGTTTCAAAGTTTTATTAATTACTTACAAGGCCTTACATGGTTTGGCGCCCAATCATACCTTGTTTTTATATGCTTTGGAAGGCACTTCGTGCTCTATTCTTGACAGGTGCTTTATAAATAAAATGTAGGCTATTATTATTTTGGTGACTCCCAAGACCTTTCCTCTAGCGCCACCGTCAGGCCAAACATATCTCTAAAAAGACTCAACGAGAAATAATTGCATGTTTGTTTGTTTGTTTTTCTGAGCACGGTTTTGACGGTTTCCACGGGGATAGAAATGTCACGGATTGATCACCCGATGGCTGTATAACATCATGTCGCAACATGAAAACATCGACTGGTAGGGGAGAATGCACGCGGGGGGAAGGAAGAAACAACCAGACTGCACGAGAAGGTGTTGCAGCCAGAACGCGAGCGAAAGACCAGGTAGGTCTGCTGCGTTCCAGAAACACGACGAGGCTAGGCCAGTTACGAGCTTCGCGAAGAATAACTGAGCCACCTACTCTACAAGTGAAAACGCAACGACGAACGCAGCCAGAATCGCACGTCCATTTTCCCCATGATATGCAAGTTGTTGTGGACGAATATAATTTCGTTAGCTTTGTCCGCAAACTTTAGCGCCCGTGTGAGAGGCAAAAAGGAAAACTAGGCGCTACACAGAATGATAAAATCGGTATCTGGCACATCTTCGACGAGGGTTCAGGAATGAGTCTACAGAGTCAGACTGTCCCTTATCTGACCAAAACACAACTGCTTCATCACATTACTAGACTCACATGACTCCAGATTTTACACTTTAACTGCATCATCCAACCGTGCAGCGGCTAATTGCTCTCATGACTTGGCTAATAAGAATACCGTGGCAGCTCATTTAAAAATGTTCTGTGCATGCTAGCTGGCTTGTATTCACATCTACTCCTGTTTGCTGTGTACATGCAAAAGGGCACGGGGTTAGCTAATGGTGCACTTACCTGTGTGAGCGTATGAAACCGGTACCTTCCATATACTGAAGTGAGCCGACACAGACGCGAAGTATTTTCCAAAAGCTAAAGGGAGAATATACCATCGGTAGTATCTCCCAGACAGTTCAGTTTTGGGTACTCCCCAAGCACGTAATAAAGGCGGAAGGAATAAAACAATAGAAAATATGTGAAAGAGAGACACTGTGACCGGATAGGGGAATCCGTTCAGTATTATTTTGTTGATGACGTTACCCCCTGAGCTGACAGTATACCAACAGACACACAACATCGCAATCCGGGCTCCCTCCGTGGCTTGCGGACGCTCCACCGCAGCCATCTTCCAAAGCAGAGTCACCGGCAGCGGGGAGACGTGGAGCGGGTGTACGTATATCAGCCAGGCGATAGACCACTTTCTTCGCACGTCACTTCCTTCATTTAAAGCGCTCGCAGTTCATCGCCCTGTGCGGTCCAACTAGAAACAAGCAAAACTACCAACGGTCCACGTGCACCGTTAGGCTATATGAAAACCTACACTTGACTTAGTAACATACCAATTTAAATAGTGTTTTAATCTGTATTTTCTGTTTGGGGTCCTGGAAACCCTGGACCCTCTGTAACTGCTCAAAAAGCATGCCTAACTTTGTTTTATCGGCTTGATACGTAATGACTTTTGTGCATTTCACGAGAGCTGCTTACAAACACGATTTTGACTTCCTCTACACAAAATTACACTGCTTTGAATGTCTGATTATTTTTGAGGGTACAGTTGACTCGATGTTACTCCTCCAAATAAGTGTGAACACACACGCGCTCACATGCACAGAAATTTGTGCTTCATGAACACATACACATACATCCACACCACACCAGCCCCCAGCTCTGTCTCTCTCTCTCTCTCACACACACACACACAGTCACAAATGCAAACACACACACAGTCACTGCTGCATACAGCTGCTGATGAAAGGCTGCCTGTAGGCTCCTGGTCATTTTTTTTTTTCAGCATCGCTGATGTTAGCGTTTACAGTACTTCAGTCATCTGACTGCACTGCTGCTCCCGACCCTCCAGCCTACCTCTTGGTAGTGTCCAGCGCCAGGGTTCTGGGGCAGTGATCCCAAAACTCGGTGCTGGGACCCCCTCCCCCCCCCCCGCTGATTTCCAATCTGATTTTTCAGACTTCATTACCCTCTTAAGAGACATTATGTCTGAAATAGCTTTGCATTCCACTAAGAATAACATTTGCATGTTAATTAGCAAAATATCATGGCATGGCAGTGTGTCGGCCTACAAAAAAAAAAAAGAAAAAGTTTTAAATGCATACCATAACAAAGCATAATTGCCACGTCCCACTTTCACATATATTTTACAGGTATGCACACACTGTTGCATGTCAGTGGCATATACAATTTTCAGTGGTTTGAGTGCTGAAACCATTATTTCAGACTACATGCTGCAGCACCATTTGTAAGAGTTGGTGCACAACAAAAAGGCTTCATGTTCAACTTCGAGCAGATTTTTCACATTTTGGGTCTTTGACCAATCAGGGGAGGTGGCGCAAACACGCATCACTCAGATGAGGAAAAAGCAGGCAACCCCCCTTTCTGGTCAAGAGCGAGACTGGCTGAAATATCATGAACAGGACTGTCTGCAGTCGCCCACACGCTTTAGGCCAAGCCGAGAAAAAAGCCCAGAGAACACTCCACCAAAGCCAGTCCCCCAGACACCTGCTGCTGTGCCTTACGTGTGCGTATGTGCCTATGCGTGTGCATATTGAAATACATAACACGTGCAGGTTTCTTTCATTTTTTATTTACACATTTATATCACGTGTCCATGTAAAAGGACCAATTAGCAAAGTTGTTCCCTCCCACGTCTGACCGTACGCAGAAGCCCAATACCTGTACATTCACTAAGGCTCGTTAATTTTTGCAAAAAACTGTTGTGATGGATTCCCGTAAGGCAAACAATATCTAAAGGAATGGTAACAAGTATAGTTCCAGCATACAAACGTATCGCTTTTAATGTCGTTTCCTCACAGTACAAAAGTTGCAATGTAGTAACACCCTCCGTTCAGCTACCTTTTCAAAACCCTTTCACTAGCGTTTTCCTGCACTTCCTGGGGGGGGGGGGGGGGGGGGGGGATGAAAACTGTAAATCAAAAGAATATTTCTCATACTTTTAATCAGATCAAAAAAAAATGAGAAAAAAGCAGATTTTTAAAAAAATACATCTTTTCGTTTTTCCTTTTTTTCTCGTTTTTGCATTGAGAACACATTTTAAAAATATATCTTTTCTGCAGAGCAAAAAGGACTGGGCGTGGCGATGCATGAGGATGACATCACATGAGGGGTGGAAAGGTCAGGGGTGGTGGGGTAGGGTGAGGTAGGGTGGGGGGGATGAGGGTAATGGAATGTTGGTTGCTACCACACTAGCCAACCCGTTTATTGTGAGAAAAAACGTGCAAACCCTGGAGGCCTTTCCTGTCGTCTTTTTTCTCCATCGCAGAACAGGCCGAACAGAAAGAGTGATGCAAACACAACAGCTCTACAGCTTTTTTTTTGTTTTGTTTTTTTTGCACATATCAATTTTTTTTTGTCAATTTCCAAAACAAAGAGGGGTAATGGAAAATAAAGGTCAAATAAATAAGATGCTGCATACATGAGAAGGAACTTTCGTTTATTCTTTCGTTCGCTCGTGTTTTTGTCTGCCGTGCGAAGCTGCACGTAACTTCCACACAGGATCCACAGCTTCCCGAGTCGGACACACTCGAACCCTTACCCTGTCCTTTAACCTTTGACCCCTTACGCAGACAGACGTTGCCATGACTGCGGTCGTGCGGGTTGCCGCTGCCCTCCCGTCGACCCCGGTCTTAAGCCCTTGTTGGCACTTCCTGGTTGGGAGTAGCCCCCTTCAGACGGGCTGCCCAGCGTTTCCTGCGCTGACCCCTGGTGGGCGCGCGGGAAAAGGTCACCCGCTATAGGGGAGGAGAGGGACCACCGTCCCCCTCATTGGCTTGAACGGCGGGGGTGGGGTGAGCGTAAGCCACCGCCCACCCCCTCCTCTCCCCGATAGCTCCTCCCCCTTTTGTTTCCTTTTTGCACAAGAGAGAAAACGGCCGGCCGAGGGGGCGGGGTCAGTCTAGGCATACGTACGGCAGGATGTGCAGCTGGCTCTCGTCCCCGTGGGGGTCTAAGGATATGCACTGCGTCCAGTCGTACCAGTTGTCCTTGGTGTCATGGCAACCGTTGACCCCGGGCCAGTGCTGGGCGCCGACCCTGCGCACGTCGTCGGGGGTGACCTCGCGGGTGACCCCGGGCACGCCCGCGTCCGGCGCGGTGGGCACCAGCACGTGCGTCTTGCGGGCCTCCCTGCCATGGCGCTCCTCCCGCTGCAGGTACTCGGTCATGAAGAAGTGGGCCCCGGGCGTCTGGGCCCCCGACGATGTCAGCACGTTGCTCTGCAGGTTCAGGTAGAACTGGATGATCTCGTTTCTGGAAAGTTCCTTCCAGTTGGTCTGCTGGAGGGGGTTGGGGAGGGGGGGACCGGCAGCGGGGGGGTGCGGGGGCTGCGCCGGGGGTGCTGTCCGCAGGGATTCGGGCGGGGCCGAGCCCAGGGGCTCCTCCCCGGGGCAGGACTCCTTGTGCGTGAGCGACTTGATCTGCCCCGTGGTGGGGTCGAAGGTCAGCCGCCGCTCTTTCAAGCGCACGGGCTTGGCCCGCTCCTCCGCCGCCTGGCCCCCCAGGTTCACCGTGTAGTCCCGCGGCCGGTACTTCTTCTTGCGCCTCTTCCCGCCCCTCTCCGAGCCCGAGGCCCCGCCCCCGTCGCTCTCCGCCCTGCCGACCTGCCCCCCCGCCTCTGCCGCCCCGCCCCACTCCGGGGCCGGCCGGGGCGGGGTCGGGGAGCCCCCCTGCAGGGGCGGAGCCAGGGGCGGAGTCTGTGGGGGGCGAGGCTCCGCCCACCGGTACAGAGAGGAGTCGGGGAGCAGGGACGCTAGAGGCGGTGACAGGGGCGAGGGGGCGGGGCAGGGGGGCGGGCGGGGGCTGCAGGGCTTGGCGTGCTGCTGCATGACAGCAGCTCTGAGCAGCGCGGAGGCGCTGGGGGGCCGGGCCGGCAGCAGGGGGGCGCTGGGGGGCTGGGTGGGCAGCAGGGGGGCGCTGGGGGGCTGGGTGGGCAGCGCGGGGGAGCAGGTGGGTCGGGTGGGCAGCGCGGGGGAGCAGGTGGGTCGGGCCGGCAGCGGGGGGGCGCTGGGGGGTCGGGCCGGCAGCGGGGGGGAGCTGGGACACGGTCGCACCGCGTTCACGGGGATCCTGCTGTGCTTCTCGCTCTCCTGAGGCTCCGCCCGCTGGGCATCGGCCTCACCCAGGGCAGGGAAGGACTCGGGGCTGCCCCCGACGCCGTTGGTGGGCGGCGGCGTGGAGTTGCACACCCGCTCGTACGCCGCCGTCGCCTTGGCGATCTTGGCGGCGGGAGGGGCGGGGCTGTGGTGGGCGTCGCCCTTGCGCTTGCGGCCCGACGCCTTCTCGGCCTTGGGGGAGTACGTGTTGTGGAAGTCGTTCCGGCCTTTCAGCTCGGGGGCGGGCCTCGCCGCCGGCAACAGCCTGGGGGGCGTGGCGTCCGCCCGACACGGGTGAGCGCCGCCATTGGCCGAGCCCGGCGTTCCCGGCCCCGCCCCTCTGGGCGGAGCCTCTGCCTGGCCCGGCTCGATAAGTTTCTGCCAGTTCCGCAGGAGTTTCTTGGCACGTTTGGCAAGGTCTTCGTCCTTCGTCTTCTTCCTCACGTCATTGATCAGCTTACCCAGTCGAGTTTCCTGAAACAGGAGGAACAGGAAGCCGGTGATCGAGATCAGAGCACACAGAGCAGCCCGTTAGCATCAGAGCGCACAGAGCGGCCTGTTAGCATCAGAGCGCACAGAGCGGCCTGTTAGCATCAAAGCTCACAGAGCGGCCTGTTAGCATCAGAGCTCACAGACCAGCCCGTTAGCATCAGAGCGCACAGAGCGGCCTGTTAGCATCAGAGTGCACAGAGCAGCCTGTTAGCATCAGAGCGGCCTGTTAGCATCAGAGCTCACAGACCAGCCCGTTAGCATCAGAGCGCACAGAGCGGCCTGTTAGCATCAGAGTGCACAGAGCAGCCTGTTAGCATCAGAGCGGCCTGTTAGCATCAGAGTTCACAGACCAGCCCGTTAGCATCAGAGCGCATCAGAGCAGCCCGTTAGCATCAGAGCTCACCTCCAGGGCTTCTTTGGTGATGGGGTATCGCTCCAGATAGGAAATCACTTCCAGTACCGCAACCATGTTGCGGATCTGCTGGAGGTAAAACAAACAAACAAATGGCATTATTAGTCATATAATCAAGCAGAGTGTGTGTTTGTGTGTGTGTGTGTGTGTGAGAGAGAAAGAGCGTGTGTGCTTGTGTGAGTGTGAGTACCTCACTCAAGGACAGTGTAACAGGTGTAGGCATGCACACACACCCTCGCATGTGCTGCCTAATACCACTCTTCATGACGACTGGAAAACCCCTTTAAAACAGCCATCTGTGGAACTGGCTCGTTCAAGTTGCGCTGCCCGGGAAACTACACGCGATTGCTCTGTGCTGGAAGGCACGGGGTCTAAGCAAGGCTTTCATTTCCAAGTAAAACAACGCCAGTCTCCACCTCACACTGCCCGTGGCCCAGCGCCTGGCCTCAACACTGCAGCAGACACCGGCCTAGCCGCGGTTAAAAGCACTAGAATATTCCACCGCTGTGAAGAGAGCAGGCAGGTAGGGGTATCACAGTGCGTACTGCATCAGGACGCTCAGAGGAACCTCACCCGCAAAACCACTCTGTCTGTGAGCATCATGAGTCACGCATCAGACAGCGAAGCCAGCGTGTGCCTTCCTGACCAAGCACTAGGGGGAATTCCTCTGCGTGAGCATCATACGTCACCTACAGTCACCGGTTTACCCAAGGTACCCATGACGACACCTCTCGACCAATCGGAACAAAGATGGTCGCTATTTCGCCCCAGGCAGACAACTTGGAAATCGCAGCGAGCAGTCGTGGGAATAAAGCTGGAGATCCTGCAGACCTGGAAGCAGGTGCACACACACACGCGCATGCACGCACGCACGCACACACGCATGCACGCACGCACACACATGCACGCACACACACACACACACACACACACACACACACACAAACGCACGCACGCAGACACAAGCGCTCGCACACACACGCAGGCAGGCACACACACACACAAGCGCACGCATGCACACACAAGCGCACGCACACACACACACAAGCGCACGCACACACACGCACGCATGCCTGATACCTCCGTGATGAAGGGGGCAGGGTCGCGGGACACCCGCGAAGGGGGGAAGGAGGGCATGGATAAACAAACCGCGACCACCAACACCCGGAGTAAAACCAGGAGTCAGGCAAGCGGCGAGCGTGTAACATCCCTGCGTGTAACATCCCCGTGTGTAACATCCCTGCGTGTAACATCCTCATGTGTAACATCCCTGCGTGTAACATCCCCGCGTGTAACATCCCCGCGTGTAACATCCCCGTGTGTAACATCCCCGTGTGTAACATCCTCGCGTGTAACATTCCTGCGTGTAACATCCCTGTGTGTAACATCCTCATGTGTAACATCCCTGTGTAACATCCTTGTGTGTAACATCCCTGTGTGTAACATCCTCATGTGTAACATCCCTGTGTAACATCCTCCTGTGTAACATCCCTGTGTGTAACATCCTCATGTGTAACATCCTCGTGTGTAACATCCCTGTGTGCAACATCCTCGTGTGTAACATCCCTGTGTGTAACATCCCTGCGTGTAACATCCTTGTGTGTAATATCCCTGTGTAACATCCTCGTGTGTAACATCCCTGTGTGTAACATCCCTGCGTGTAACATTACATTTATTTGGAAGACAGTAAGCATTACTCTGTCCTAACCTATGCTAAGTCAAACTAGGAGGCATGACAAGCTACAACATCAAGATAACGACACAAGTTTAATATATGTGCTGGATGGAGGTACATGCACTGTGAAACTGGTACAAGAGGTACATGTGCAAAAGAAAAGTGTTACAGAAACAAAGTGAAAAGATATAAGTGATAAGAGTTATCCTAGATTGGGAGTGCCCTGCAGAGTGGTTATAGTTAGTCCAGGTATAGTCTGAAGAGATGTGTCTTCAGACCACGGCAGAAGATGGGCAATGAGGGAGAGGTTCATAGAGGAACAGGGAGTTTGTTCCACCACTGGGGAGCTAGGGTGGAGAAGCTCTGTGGTAGGGACGAGCGAGAACCATTTACCCAGACGGCAGGGGGTGCAAGTCGCCCTGCTGCCACAGAGCGGAGTGGTCGAGCTGGCATGTAGGATTGAATCATCTCCTGTATGTGGGCGGGGGCTGTTCTGTTGGCTGCAGTGTAGGCGAGGGTCAGGACTTTGAACCTGAAGCTGGCAGTGACCGGTAGCCAGTGGAGTGACATCCCTGTGTGTGCGGCTGCTGTGATGTTCTACAAGGCACACCTTCACGACTATTTCCGGTGAGAGGGTTTCCAAGGGCAACACGCGATTGTGCAAGAGACACACAACTCTGAGCACAGATCCCAAACTGCCGTGGTCCAGCCAACAGAGGTGGTTGGGATGCAGAGGGGAGCTGGCCAGTTCTTCCAGGTATTATTTCATCCAAATCCACCAATGACCTTATAGTTATACTTAGTCAAGTTCTACTTTAACCCCAGACACAGGATTAACACTATAATTTCCCTCTTCATTGGTGATGTGTACAACTATACACGGATACTATACACAACTTATTATTCCAACCCTAACAATGCACGTGTCATTCTACAGTTAGAGATCTCGTTCAGCTGCTAATAAGTAGAATGAGGTGTGCCAAACTAGGGTTCAAATGAACACCTACAGGATGCCAGATCTCTACGAACAGGGCTAGGAAACACTGTGCTAAAATATGTATCATGTCTGCAGTTGAAAGCCATGCATTCCATTTGATCACGCTAATGAAAAGCGCTAACAGTTCTGCGCTGAATGCAGGGCTAGCTCTGTGACCGCGCTCTCCAGGGGAAATGCATGTGTCAATCAAGCAGGAAATAAGTGCAATGATAAGAGAGGGGCTCAGCCTCAGCTGAGGTTACTAAGAGGAGACTGGTTCACTACAGGGCTTTCCTTAAAAAACAAAACAAAACTGAACTTCCCGCTTTAACCATTCTATTACAACGAGAGATGGCTCGTTATGGAGCCCCACGGCGAGGTCAGTGGGCCGATTTCTGTGTCAATAAGCCATTTTTTGGCTACAACTGCCAACTGGTCGTCTGTGTTACCTTATACAAAAACTATAGCCGTTTATTGGCCAGTGTAAATATTTATTTTTGCAATCCCGGTACTTTGTGATACCACCGGGAGATCAATTCTGAAGTCTCAGAATTACAGTAATGTCATACACAGCTAGCCAGGGAGGGAGGGCCGAATCGCCTAGACAACACAGAGGCTCGTTGGCTTAAAGAAAAGTTTTTTTTTCAACGCAATGATTAACTAGCTGACATCATTTGACAGAGAAATGTCTCGCTGTCTTGGCAAACATTCCGTCGCCACACCACACATACAATCAAAATGAGCTACCAAGTAAGTTAAGATGACCAACGGGTTAAAAAAAAAAACCTGTTACACGCCAGCATATATATAAAGTTAGTAAGATGGCTAGCTGGCTAAGGTTTGCGACCTCAGCCTACATTAGCCACGAGCCTGGCGTCTTAATTCACGTGTGCTGCTAACCCTCTTGCTCTCGAAAACAGGAAGATTTAACCACTAAAACGACCCAACGAAGAAATGTATTACTTCTCCGGTTGCCGAAAGCTGCGAAAACAAAACAAAAAGTTCAACATCTAGACTAGCTAGGCCGTACAAGACCAAAAAGCAAACCGAGCTAGCTAGCTAACGGATACCTTTGTCAAACCAGGCCATGGCACATAATGCCTTCACTGGGCAGTATGGGGCTCGGATAGCAACTCGTAATAAGTTTAAAGAATATATTAATATTTCTGCTCAAATTTTTTAGCTAACGCCAACAGCTTGTCGCCAAGAAATTTGGATAATGTAAACTTAGCGTGTGAGTCAGCGACGCCAACAAAGTTAGCTACCGAACAGTAGTCGGCTAGCTAATAGCTAAATGAAACTGGATGGCAAAAACTGTAGTAATAAAAGCTAAAGTATCATGTTTAGTGACCTAAAAACGTAGTGAAATATTGCAGCCGTCAACTTAATTTCTGGTTCGCTAGGAAGGCAGCAAACTATTGCATTATTATTTAGCCACGTTTAAACAAACCACCCAACTAGCGAGTTACTGTTGGCTAGCTAACTATGGTCCTGTGACAGAGGCGTTAGACAAGTGTAACTAAAGTTAGCTAGCCGGCTAGCTATACAATTAATTCCACACGGTACACAGTTAACCAGACAGGTATGTATGCATTTTAAAACTCTGCCAAACTACCTACAATCCACACAGTGGATTCCAGCTAGCGCAACCCATTTCTACGGTACGACTCGGTGTTAGTGATGCTAGCTAGTTGGTAACTTAGTTTAACTGCTCGTTAACAGGAAGCTAGAGCCAGCCATCTATATAGTTGATGCATCCAGTAATGCATGTAGCCAATGGCAACGTTATTTTAACGAAGCTAACTTCAACATTCGAGTGTCCAAGTCCACTTGAGCAAACTTGAAAACCCACATGCGGCACGTCCCCAGGAGAACGACCTCGAAGCAAACCAAGTTAACAGTCACCGTTAGCTTAGCTGGCTTCATATTCATGCTGTGTACGCCAGCAAACGAGCAATATCAGATTCACATTTTCAGGCGGTAAGTTTTGTCAACAAGGCCAAATGTACTTTGTTTCTGCGGGTTACCCAACAACAAACTGCCTTCACAAATTAGCAAACACACCGGGCAACAAATACGCAACTTGTACAGGCCATAAACTGTCAAAAGCTTATAGCTGGCTAGCTATCTATAGATAGCCAACAGCATTAGTTTCGTGACGTTATTAACCCAAGTTTTCGGGCTACATGATCAAGAAACCTGACCAGCAACCCAACTGCCATGCTGTAGTATCAGGCGCTACAATAAAATCAGGAGTCAGCTCTGTTAGTGTGGGTTTGTAACTTCAGCTGAATTGTATTAAAGACCATGTATTTGTTACCAAGCTAACGTAACGTTAGTCTTTCAGCCAGCTGGCTTGGTAGCTTACAAGCCACTGGTGCCTGCTAGCACGCTAGCCAGCCACCAGTATCACCATTGGGAGGTAGCTAGCGCTAGCTGGTTTGTTATGGAGTTGCCTGTGTAGCCAACACAGCGATCGACACAGCCAAGCTAACGTTAGCTACAGGAAGCGGAGATGCTGGCGGCTGATGTTAGCAGAGGCAGGGCCATGAGCTACTCACATTGCTCTGGCTATCGATGGCCTGCAGCAGCCGGTCTCTCATCTGCTGCGGGGTTGCCGAGGCCGCTGTCATTGCCTGGTCGGTGCGGATCGGCGGGCGGGGGAGGGGGGAATCCTCCGTAGAGACGGGTGGGTGACTTGTAGACACTCACAGTCCTTTCGGGAGATGTGCTAGGAACTGAAGCCTCATGTTTTATACAGTGCTTTTATTGCTTGTTTGTTTTTAAGTGTATATCACCCGGAAGATGGAGCTCGGATTGCGCTTGTTTCAGTGTTTCTCCGGTGCTCACCAAACTCAACAGCTCCCTGAAATAAACTGGACCAAAATGCTCACGCGGTGCATAGTGGGAATTACAGAACGTGATGCGCCAGGACGTAACTTCCGACGCAAATACGTAACCCACCTGTCAGTTTAGCGCATGGTCAGACAGCCAACTCCAATACTATAAAAGCAGATCAAACGAGATAGCCCGTACAGCACCTCCCCTCTCTGTTTTACTTAAGTATTGAATTCAGCCAATTGATCTAGCCTTACTACTCATTGGCGGTTATTTATAATATTATTATTATTATTATTATTGGAATTTACTCTTCTTACGTTTGTTTCTACATTTTAAATGATCAGTCAATAAAGTTATTATACTAAATTTTGATGAAGAAGAGACCAAGATTATCCAAGCACCAAATCCTCATACCTGACCACATCTGTTTTATACCTTCCTACCTGAGCCCTAATCCGACCTAAACACATCCTGCCCCGTCTGTGACGAGGGACTCAAGAGCGTAGCCCGGAGCTGCCCCTACAAATGACGGGTTTCCGACGAGTTCCGAAACGAGGAGCAGCAAACCAGGGTAGTCTCGCTCGAATCCAACATACTCACGAGGGTTGAGGGTGAATGTATGCTAGCAAGCCGAGTAACATATGCGTATGGGTTTTCTAAAGCCAAACAATTATTTTTTTAAAGGTAACATTTGATGCGCAATATCTCATACAGTTCGTATAGCCTTAAATAAATAACCCTCAAGTATGCACGTAATGATAAGAAATTGCCTACTCGTAGTGCAAGCGCTTTGTTCTCGATTGAAGCGCTGCAAACTATTGAAATACATCGCCCTCTGCTGGACACCCAGGAAAACAAAAATTGGTTAAAAAAATGAAACTGCAAGTGGTTTGTTTTTCTTTTATTATAATAATAATAATAATTATTATTATTATTATTATTATTATTTTAAATTACATTTCATTTACAAAGAGTAATGCAAAGATACAAAGACAGAAACCTTCACACCGGGTATCATTTTCAGCTCTCAGGTATCAGCACATGCAGTTAGTCCACCTTGCATTTTTTAAATATAAAAAGCACAATGAATAAGACCAGATTTCATCCGCTTTTTCTTCTTCTTCTTCTTTTTTTTTTAAAGGGTCGGCTCAACAGAGGTACTGCTGAGGCAAGCTGTTGAATTTTACCGTTTGCATATTTAATGAGCAGAAATATGTACTGTAGTGTTGGCTTGGAGATGCAGCATTCAGACAGTGGAGTGCAACATTTCACTGTTTTCACACGTAAATAAAACCGTCATGCTGTTCAGCTGCCGTTGTGCAAACAGGTCAGGCAGGCGTGGTGCTCAAAGCACAGACTCCGATGTTTTTCTTATTCACCAGTTACACCAGCCGTTCTTTCCTCTGGTTCATTTCCATCAGTTTGGCAGAGTTTCTCAACACACATCCTGATACAGTCACTAACTAAAATCAGATGCTGATTTCGTCAATGGAGCAATGTTTGAGGAGCACTGTAGCACTGCACAAGGCACTTGCTGCAGTTTGTTAGCTAATCTGAGAAGATATTTAGTCTGAGTGGATCATTTTATTTTAAAAAATGAAATGATCACAAAGGAGCTTTGAAATCTGATCACAGAGATCATTTAAAAACTGGAAAGTCATCCACATTGGATCCTCCGCTATTCATTATATTTTATACAGAAGATACGTCTGAAATAAACACGCATATCTTTCTTAGAAAGTCTCTTGCTCCCCATGTAAACAGATCAGACTTGATCAGCTCTGTTTCTCTGCAGCGGGTCGGGTAAACTCAGCTGAAGGACAGAACATGCAGTTTACATTTATCTGACGAGGAGGGGACTGAAACAGGACCAGAAACAAAAGTTTGGCTGTCTTGACTTTTGAAATCTCTTTGGAATTTTGAAATCTCTAGTGTCAACTTCAAATTTAGACTTTGGGTCCGTTTAGACTTTGGCTTGACTTGAAGGCATGCCCCCAAACTCCAAGTGTGAGATCACACATATGTGATTAGAATGTTCTTAACTGAACATTCTACTGATGATGTGACAACCACTGCTGATAATTGATAGCAGTGGAGTTCTAGAATACTGACTTAGAATATTGAGAAGAAAAAAAAACATTCCAAAATACCTACTCTTCAAGAGGTTCAACAGAACTCTGTAAGTACTCCACACATGACACAAACTCAAACTCCTCTCTCAAACATTCTCACATAATAATTCCATGACATGAGAATGCTAAATTTAAACTGCTAACGTGTCAATATTGACAGAATGATTTAAGATATTTTTTTTAAAAAAACCTAAGTGCAGTTTTGAGAAAATGTGTGAGGCAAGAATTTTGACTAGATATTTTTCTGGACATTAGCAGTCACAATTAGCGTACTGCTAATGTCCAGGGAAAAGTGCTCTTGCAGGGTGGTTTTCAGGCAAATTGCTAGATCTTCTATATTCTTTTGGTCCAAACTGATCAGTCTGTTCATGTTGCACATCCACGTTATCGCTAAAAAGAGTGTTATTTTATGGAACTTTAATTTTGTGAGACCCCTCTCCTGTTTTTTTTTTTTTAAATACAGAGAAAAAACTAGTTCTATGGAGGTCTCGCAATTATCAACTGAAATAGCCATTTTTACAGCATAAAAAAATTAAATGAGCCTATATTGTTTTAATATCTTTCTACATATATGTTTATTTTTAAAACTATGACATAAAAGACACAACAACATAAGTAAAACGATTGCTGAAACATACACTAACATACTTGAGTAGTATTTCCCCGCATCATTGCATAAATTCTTCGTCACATTTAAGTACAGGAAAACATGTCTTCCTTTGTTAAAACTGTCCTCTTGATTTCATCATCTCTGCAAACACAAAAGTGAGTTAAAGAAGTGACCCATCTTTAAATAACGTGCGTCTCAAAACTGATTCAGTCCTCTAAAGCCAGAGCTGATGTGTACAAGCTGAATTATTTTCAGATGTTGTTTTACAGATAGCAGTTTACACAGTATACCTCGGAGAGCAACCTAACGATGCAGACATTAAATAATGTCTTACATTACATCCCTGAAACAAAAGAAATAAAACTATTTAAACTATAAAAAGTAAGAAAATAAAGGAAAAGAAGTCTAAAGAAAATCAGTTCCATAGTTTTTCAGTGGTTGTGGCAAACGTTGGGAAGGATATAAAATGCCGACTATTTTGTAAAGGAGATTTGTAACTAAGATAAGGGACACTTGAAAAATTACATTTTATATATTCATAATACACATATATGCAGACCCCAAAACCTTTTAAAAACACAATGTGTCTGCGAATTTAGATGGTAATTGAGCACAAGCGAGACCAGTAGGATGCATTAACGACGGGACAGGAACCATTTTGCTACCTGCCGAACACAAACTGCACTCCGTATTTTAAAAGAATGTTAAACCAATAACATGTTATACATTACATCTTGCTTCATAAAAAACAAATACAGAAAGAAACATACAAAATACATGCAGAATATGCTCCTGACATAAAAAATAAAAAAAACAGCAGACGCAAGCAAAGCGACTAGACAGCAAGCTTCTTTTTTAACCAGCGCAGCCAGTTGCATATGATTGCATCTATGTTGGTTTGTATGTATGTATGCGCATATTGACAGTATATTGTATGTGCATATCGAGTGTACTTTTCACGTACTGGTACTCGTTCACATGCACAAGCATTTAAAAAGTGAGATTTCGAAAGGAAATAAACCACAAGGGAGGGGCTTAGAAAAGCAGGCTGACGGCTCGTGCCGTTTGTCCAGCTCGAGAATGAACTGAGCATCGAGTGCGAAAACGATTCACTGAGCACAGAAAAAAAAAATCTTCCTGTACAGGAGAAACTCCCCATCTGAACTCGCCTGAACTCCAGAACAGGAGTGTGGAGCACACGCTCCGAGGTACAACTCCACCTCTGTACCTCGGAGCACGTGCTCCACAAATGCACATCGAACGCCAGAGGAAAACCAGTTCAGTTATTAAAAAGTTATTTGAAAGTAAGAAAGGACAATCCGCGTGTTCGGCTGTAGCTCTGTTTCAAAGCAAAGCGTTCCACAGTCCCACGGTTACAGTGACATCACTACAGTCAGCAAAACGATTGGCTTGGATTGGATGAGTGGAGGATAGATGACAGCGGAAGAAAAAATAACTGTTGAGAAGTGTTGCGTCCCAGCACTCGAAAACGGTATCCTCCTTTTCTCCACTACCACCTAGTCTCCTCCGTGCACTGGAAAGCGATCTTTGTATCCTCCCTCCCTCCAGTGTCCCAATATCGGAGGAGACGAGTGAAGCGCACAGAACTGTACTGACGAAGCGACTTCAAACTGGTCTCCTTTCCTCCACATACTTCCGTGTAGGAGACGAGTGGTAGTGGGAGAGTGGAAGAAAGGCGGTGGGGAGTGAAAGGTAATGGGACGCACCCATATAATCCCAAACGCGTACGGATCAGGTAACGTTCAACCCGAAATCCTCTTTTTCCTCTGCGTGCGTTTCTCATGCGTCTTTGTTCGAGTGATTGCGCGGCTTCAGAACGTCTTGCAACAGTTCTTTTTCAGCTAAAATGCGGATGTAAGCGGAGGTTCCCTGCTTTTAGAACTTTTTTGCGCGTTTTATTTCCAAATGAAAGTACAGAAGTCACGAGTTTGCGGGTAACTTCGTCTCACATCACATCATCTTAATACCAAATAAAAAGATCTGCAGCAAATCAACCAGCCCATCTTCTTCCTCAGAGGTACTGAAGTTCAAAAGTACTGCGCAGGAAAAAGCAATGCCAGAGGCTAGTCACGGACAAGTGAACCTGCAAGAATCCCCAAAAGCAGTTGCTCACCTGGCCAATCAGCTTGCATGTTAGACCAGTGACACATCAGAACAGAGCAACAGTTCATAATTCAGACAAAACCGACGGCAGAGTTTCATAAAGTACTGGACACAAAAATGAAACATACGCTGATTAAAAATGACCTCTGTTACACACAAAAAAACACACAGACAAATTTTCTTTAAAAATATACATTTCCGTTTTAAGAGTAGAAGGCAGGTCTGACTAAACGCTTGGAAAAATAGGCTCAATACACATAACAGTCGCTCACAAGGGTTAAACATTTCAATGCCAGAAAGTCCACAAAAGTTGCAAGTGCAAAGCAAATAAAGGGTACAACGGGAAAACCGACGACAATGGCATTTACACAGAGACATTACCGCTCTACAGCAAGACACACTGAGGAAACAAATCCAAAAATAATCCAAACTCCAATCAGGGCTGTTAAACACAGCAAGCTCTGGCAGACCGTCTGAAGAATCCTTTCAGGGCTGAAACATGACGTTACAGATTAGAACAGGACAGAACGAAAGAATCACAGTGCGAAAGAACCACTGATTACAGTTTACAAGTCATCACCATGAGACATGCCCCATTTCCTTCCTCCCAAATGTATCAAATGGGAAAAAACAACAACAAAAAAACTTTGTGGCAGAAATGTTTTGGTCCAACACGATTCCCGTCGTTATTCCGGAGCTAACGTACGTGGTTTGCGTATAATCCTGTTAGCGAGGTAATACAGTACGATACAATCTCTGTTACCTGCGCAACAAAACTGCAATGAAAACCAAAAGAAGCATCATAGCGCAGAACACACACGTGCTCCCTGCCCCGGTGCTGCGCTTACTGAACAGCGGCAAATCTAATAATATTCATTCACAGCCATTTTTATTTTCCATCGGTGCGAATGTGCAGGATATACTACGCATTCAAATATGTATCTGGGATGAATACTGCAAAAAACCCCAAAAACAAACAAACAAAAACAAGCAAAAACGTGTTTACAAAAGAAAGTTCTAACATATTTGAATGAATGGCACAGTAACAAATAAATAAATCCTTTTTGCAAAAAAGAAAATTACTAGTAGTGCTTCAAAACAGCCTTTGGGTTTTTGTGTGTTCACCTGTCAAAGGGTTTTGCATAGACATCAGCCGCTCATCCTTAGTAAGCAAAACCCAATAATAAGACGTCTAAACTGAAACGCTACAATATTACAGTAGAAAACAAACTTGTTGTGCGTTCATTTCTTTAAGATACAGACTTGTAGTCATTCTCAATTGGCCACAAGAGAAAAATATCCCAAAATAAAGATTAATTTAGATAAATATTTACTAAAACCTTAAAAACCGTCACAGAAAGAACATGGGCCATAATTTATAATAAAAATTAAGATAGATAAAAAGACAGCAGGAACAGCTCTGAAAAACGGCATTCGTTCAGGTGAAGGCAACACTGGGCGATCACAGTGATTCGTGTTTGCCTTCTCAGCTCATCCGTTACCGGCGACCAGGCGCCAACATCCGCCGCAGCTATCGGCACGGCGAAGGTCCGCGTTCAGTCTAACCGCCAGCGTTTCAGTAACAAACCGAAACAAATGTTGCTCTTTTTTCCTTCACAGGTTTTTTTCTTCCACCACCGCTCATAATTTGCGAGAAATCAGCCATCAGAAAAGTTCGGTATTTGTTTTAAATTCATTACTTTTTCACGGCCATCCATAGCGATCTAGCATTCCTGGAGGTGTTCTTGATGGACTTGTAAAATCTAACCAATGGAAATTAAAAATAATCACACAATAGCGGAGGACTCCACTATCCAGTTGTGCGAGATCCTCAGAAATACAGTGATGCGCGAGAGGTTTCCTGAATCCGAAAGTGGGCGTAGCCATTACGCGTGGCCAATCACTGAATGTGACGGTAGTGATTGGCCAGTGATTGGAACTTTTTTTTAACACTATGATTGAATTTCGTGATCCACTGACGAGTTATGATAGCCCCACCCACAAAACCTTCCTATCATTATAAATTAGCGTCGGAGAGGTTTTCGGTATATATGACAGGCTATGCCATTCGCATCTCCAGCAATCTTAGTCATTTTTCAGGCCTACAGACAGGCGTGTATGGGCGCCTGTGTTTAATGAATGCACAAGCGATGAATCCATGCATGTGCGACACACATTAAGAGAAACGTAAATCTCAGGTAAAGAAAGGCGAGACAGTTTATACACCCCCCACACAAAGGCTCAGAACCAAAAACACCAGATCGCCAGATGCACTTTAAATCAAAGTAATAAAGAAAGATGAATCCACACTGTTATAAATATTCACAATTTTTGGTGAATTAAAAAAAATAAAAAAATATGGCAATTATAAAATAAATCTCATTTGTAAAAAGCACCCCCCGCCCAAAAAAAATAAATAAATAAACAAAAACTAAATAAATCTGAGATACAAAACGAAATGAATGGCAACAGAAACACTGAACGGAGGAAATAAATGGTCAATGTGCAGACATCCAGTAGCTGTCCTTAATAATGCGGTTCACTGAGCTTCTGTTGCAAAACCAAGACCAGAAAATGAATAAATCCAACAGCCCAAAGCAGGGGTTTTGTTTGCGAACGCCTGTACAACGTATGAACAACGTATGAACAACAGAAATCCTCCTCAGCTGCCCCCCATCACGGGACCGACGGCAACCGGGGGGGTGGGGCGATGGTGGTACTCCTCAGGACGTGACCATGTGCCCCCACCTCATTTTTTAAATCCCTCTCATCCCCCTCTCTCGCTCTCTCTCTCTTTTTCAGAAGTGGCACAGCTTGGGGAGTTCTCAGTTTTGTCCGTGTGGTTCAGGGGTGGCGTTTAGGAGGGGGGGGGGTGGGGGGGTACTGTACATCCTGGGGTATGTGGGAGCGGGTAGCAGCTGGGTGTTTTTGGGGAGCCCCCCCCGCCCGGCCCGTGTCACAGCCTGTCCATCCGGAACGTGTCCTCCGTGGCAGCGTCGGTGAGGACCATGTCGGGGTCGTTGAGCATGTGCAGTCCGTCCAGGGTCAGGGGGTCGATCTTCAGCTCGTCCAGCGGGAACTGGGAGTCCGCGTCGAAGCTGACGTCAGCCGACAGAGAGCCACTCAGCTCCTTCGACAGGCTGGGCGGGGACTCGCCCGACACTGAAACAAGCAGCAGTGCAGTGCATGATGGGTAAACAACCAACATCTGAGGGGAGTTTGAGGTTGTGGGGTGGACTAGTAGGGGTTTCTGAGGACTGAAGAAATCACAAGTGTGAGACAGGTAGGGACAACCTCTCCCCCCCTGGGGAGTTACCCTGCCAGGGCTGCTGGCCATGGTGCTGATTCAGAACCACACACTAGAACAGATCCTAAACAGATACCAGACCATGGGGCCCATCCACACACTGGAACAGAGCCTTAACAGATACCAGACCATGGGGCCCATCCACACACTGGAACAGATCCTAAACAGATACCAGACCATGGGGCCCATCCAGACACATTGGAACAGAGCCTTAACAGATACCCAACCATGGGGCCCATCCACACACTGGAACAGAACCTTAACAGATACCAGGCCATGGGGCCCATCCACACACTGGAACAGAAACTTAACAGATACCAGACCATGGGGCCCATCCACACACTGGAACAGAGCCTAAACAGATACCAGACCATGGGGCCCATCCATATTCTGGAACACAGCCTTAACAGATACCAGACCATGGGGCCCATCCACACACTGGAAGAGAGCCTTAACAGATACCAGACCATGGGGCCCATCCACACGCTGGAACAGAGCCTTAACAGATACCAGACCATGGGGCCCATCCACACACTGGAAGAGAGCCTTAACAGATACCAGACCATGTGGCCCATCCACACACTGGAACAGAGCCTTAACAGATAGCAGACCATGTGGCCCATCCACACACTGGATCAGAGCCTTAACAGACACCAGACTATGGGTAATGTTTACATTACAGGTGAGTGGGGGGCTGGGCATGCAATGGTTCTCCTAGCACAGCCCACCTGCTACCCTACCTGTGAGGATGATGTTAGGGATGTTGCCGTGGTTACTGTATCCCAGCTGCTGGATGTCCGGCAGGTTTCCATGGCTCCCGGTGAGCCCCATCATGGCTGCCTGTGTGTAGTTGAGGGTGGAGCCCTGGGTGTAGAGGCCGCCAGAGCTGACGGGGGTCTCCACCATGCCGAACTGTTCCAGCTGGACAGCGAGCACACAGAAGAGCAGCTCAAAACTGGGCCGAGCTCAGGCCCCTTGGCCCGTGTGCCCTAAAACAGCAGCTCAGGGGCAGGGGAGTCTCACCTGGTGGGTGTGACGGGACAGCGGCTGCTGCTCATAGAAGCTGTCCCCGTAGACACTGGCTAATATGGACGTGTGCTAAAACAAAAAAACACAGCAAGAGTTAAGCGACTCTTTCCACACGCTCCTACACAAGCACACACAGCTTGTTCCTGAAAACAAAATGGAAGCCAGGGAACCAAACACCTCGTGTCCCAAAAAAGCTTGCTTCCCTACTACTGAGTATGCAAGTTGCATGCACATTGTATACTCAATAGTAGACAAGTAAGCTGTTTTGCACACAGACCAACACTTTCTACGGCCAACTGAAACCTTTCCCTCAGATTGATTTAAAACACCTTTTTTCCCCTTATGTACTCCAGGGTGGGGGGAGGGGTGCGTTACTCACTGAGTTGATGTCTGCATCCCCGCCCGTCGCCTGCGTCTGACTGGCTGCGGGGGACGGCGAGGAGGAAGTGGTGGTGGAGAGGGGCGGGACCTGGACCAGCCTGGCCAGCTGAATGCTCTGATTGGCCGGCTGAGATGTAGGCTGATCTTGGGCCTGTGATGTGGGCGGGCAGTAGAAGGAGTACTGGGACAGCTGCTGCTCCAGGGTCAGAGTGTCCATCGCAATGGCCTGAGGAAGCAGGAAACAGGAAGCAGGAAGTCACCAAGTTTCATGGCCTCTTTATGTAAAGTAACATATAAGAAGAAAATTTCCAAAACTTCACAAATTTGGAAAAAAATTACAGACAAGATATAGCCCCTTGCAGAAATGACATTTTTACTGTATTTAATTGTTGAATTATTTATTATTGATGATTCTCATTCAATTTATTCTTGTTTCATTTTTACAGACTTGTGCATCTTGTTCAATGCACATTTTGTAAAACACTTTGGCTAAAAGCACCAGTGTGTGAATGCATAAATCATAAACTGTAAACTTATTATTGCAAGGACCATCATTCCATTAATTCAGATTAACACCCTCTCTTCTGAAACATGCGCTCTCTTCTGATACCTGGGTGATGGTGAGGGGGGATGAGAGGGTGGGGGAGAGCTGTTGGAGGGGCGGGTGTCGGTGGGCGTCGCCCTCGAGGGAGAGCGGAACTCCGTCCGGCGTTCTGGACTGGGCCGAACCACCACCTGTATGGGGACAGAACCCAACTCCCGAACATTAAAAACACACACAGAGGAAATGCACAGGAAATGCACAGGCCACACAGCCTGTCACCTAACCACTGCAGAGAGAGAGAGTGAGTGAGTGGATGGATAATTCCAGATGAGTGAGGGATTTAGCTAGCATGGCTAATCCTCGGCGAGTGAGGGGTTTAGCCAGCATGGTTAATCCCAGGTGAGTGAGGGGTTTAGCTAGCATGGCTAATTCCAGGTGAGTGAGGGATTTAGCTAGCATGGCTAATCCTCGGCGAGTGAGGGGTTTAGCCAGCATGGTTAATCCCAGGTGAGTGAGGTGTTTAGCTAGCATGGCTAATTCCAGGTGAGTGAGGTGTTTAGCTAGCATGGCTAATTCCAGATGAGTGAGTGGTTTAGCTAGCATGGCTAATCCCCGGCGAGTGAGGGGTGAGGGGTTTAGCTAGCATGGCTAATCCTCGGCGAGTGAGGGGTTTAGCTAGCATGGCTAATCCCCGGTGAGTGAGGGGTTTAGCTAGCATGGCTAATCCCAGGTGAGTGAGGGGTGTAGCTAGCATGGCTAATCCCAGGTGAGTGAGGGGTTTAGCTAGCATGGCTAATCCCCGGTGAGTGAGGGGTTTAGCTAGCATGGCTAATCCCAGGTGAGTGAGGGGTTTACCTTGGCCGGTGGAGGTGAGTCCCAGGTGGGTGGGCATGGCGTTCAGGGTGGGGCAGGCGGCAGTGTCCTCAGGGTCCAGCGGGGTGGGTAGCGGGGGGGGGAACTGGATGTTGGTGAGGTCAGGGAGGGACCCTCCTGTGTTGTGAGTGGCGGGGATCAGGGTGGCAGTCATCTCCTGGTCCGGTGACGGAAATATACTGAGCAGAGAAACAAACGCAGAAAACAAAACTTAAATAATCTCCCATACACACACACACTCACACACTCACACACTCACATAGTGGCTTTATTGTTTTTTTTTCAACAAAAAAAGCACAAATATCCCTTCATACTGCCTCCACCACAGTCATCACCCATACCTCCTCTTCACAAAATAAGCAGTCTCCAATAAGCAGCTCTCACCCCCAATCACATCAGTGATCAGCGATCATGAAATTGCTACAATGGGGGGGGGGGGGGGGAGACCCCAGGAAATACAGCGGAGCCTTTATCATTTTTAAACACGGGGCCAACCTCACTGCAGATCATCAGGGCATCAGCGCAGAACGTCACGATGGCTCACCGTGCCAGTGTTTCTCAGCAAACTGGTCCCGGATTACCAGGGACACAGAAATCTATTTAAACCGCATTTGAATCCCAAACGCGCTGCAGCTCCATTTCCGCGAATGACTGGTTAAGGTGGCAGTAACATCCCAGCGGTCTTCCACCGCAGAGAGGCAGGAAGCACTTACAGCCGGTCCAATTTACACCCGGTATTACACCCATTTATATGCTAATGTTTGTCACGGCTCAATTGACCAGGGTTTATGAACAGGAGGAGGGAACCAATCAGGACAGAGTGATTCCAAAGCGGAGGGTCCACTATTTCCAATGGCTGCAAAAGAAATCGTTTTAGCCTTTAACGATATCGTATAACGATATCACATTTTTTGTCGTAAATCTCCATTCTCCACATCACAACGGAAACATAAAAGATATGACTTACGAATACCAGTTTTTAGCCTGGGGTCCACCACCCCCAAGGGAGGAGCTTAGCACTACTGAAGGAGGGGCTTAGAAAATATTATGGGAGGGGCTTAGCAGCCTTGAGGGAGGGGCTTAGTGCCACAATGGGGGCTGATTGGCCATGGAGGATTCCAGGCCATAGAGGAGGGGCTTAGCGGCATTGAGGGAGGGGCTTAGTGCTACAATGGGGGCTGATTGGCCATGGAGGCCTCCAGGCCACAGAGGAGGGGCTTAACAGTGGCAGTTTTGTGCAAACTCACTTGATTCCTGGCACCTTGCAGGGTTTGGGCCTGGACAGCACATTCTGAAAGATGAACAGAGGCACACAGTGAGAAAAGCAGCAGCCTTTTTCCAACCAATCAGAAAACAAGACTCAGGAGATGGTGAAAGGTGGGAGGGGCCAGTTCCTTCACCTTTTCGTTCCAGCTCTGCTTCTGGCCATCTTTATCCCCCTCTGAGTCAGCATCTTCCGTTCCTGGCACTGTGAGGAGGAGAACTGGGGAGAGAGGGAGAGGAAGAACCGTTAAACCAGAAAAGACAGGGCCCCCTCCAGGACAGGAGGTAAACCTGCAGACACTGTGACCCTTCCAGGACTAGAGTTAAAACTGCAGACACTGCGACCCTCCAGGACTGGAGTTAAACCTGCAGACACTGCAGCCCTCCAGGACTGGAGTTAAAACTGCAGATACTGCGACCCTTCAGGACTGGAGTTAAACCCGCAGACACTGTGACCCTCCAGGACTGGAGTTAAAACTGCAGACACTGTGACCCTCCAGGACTGGAGTTAAACCCGCAGACACTGTGACCCTCCAGGACTGGAGTTAAACCCGCAGACACTGTGACCCTCCAGGACTGGAGTTAAACCTGCAGACACTGCAGAATTTGAGATGCCTGATCGAAAGTATCAGAAGTCATAATGCCTTCCACACAGGGAAACAGAATCTGCCATTCAATTAAGGCATTTGAATGAATGCACTTCAAAAACACATTTGAATATGGCATCTCAACCACCGAACTGCCTTCTGATGTGTCTCTCCTGTGCTAAAGGAGGTTTGAATTTTGCCAGTCGTTCATTACTGGCCACGTAAACAAACATCTGCTGTCCTCCACATATGTGATGCATCTCAAGGTATTCCCAGAATCAGCTCCTACAAATTTATTCCTCTAAAAATAGGAACGTGAAACCCGGAAACGGGAAGGAAGTCCGTATGCTCATTCAGAGCGCGCGTCCCAGCAGGCTGCCACACTGTGTTTGTGTGAGAGTAAGTCAGTATTCAGGATCTGTGTTTCAGTTCTCGCTCAGTGCAGTTGCTTTGCAATAGTCCCGCAGCGATGTTACATGTCCATACTCGCTGCTCAGGGAGCGTTGCTAGCCAGGTCCAGTGCTTTACTGTACATTACATTACGGGCTGTTAGCAGACATTTAACAGGCATCTTATCCACAGCAACTAAAACATTTTTTTTTGTTTTATACAGTGGGATGTGTACTGTTAAGGCCATTTATATGGCGAGATATATACTGTTAAAGTTAGGTGTCTTGTTCCAGGATACAATGGCAGGATACAAACCTGCAACCTCCAGGTTAAAAGACCAGTTCTTTGGTCATTATACTGGGGCAGCATTCTCATGTAAATATAATGAACTTATATTCTCTAGCACCGTAAGGGCATTTGCTGAAATGAATGTAAGGTAATGTAAAATGAAACCCACAATACAATGTACGGAGGTTGGTCAGATGTGCATATCATTGCTCACTGGCCTACTACACCATAGAGGAAGAAACCCTGGTGCTTGTGCTTACGCTGGGAGCTCACATTCAGGTGGCCTGCAGGTAGGAGGTTACCTCTTTTTGGCTGCAGTTCCTGGGACCCTCCCATGAAGCCATCCTGAGGAGGGGGGTTCAGGGTGCTTTGGTGCAGGGCAGAATCCGAATTGGTCCTGCGGGGGCACAAGAAGCAGGGGGGTACGGGCACCCCAGTCAACCCAGGGGCCTGTTCCAGCCACGCCCACACACGCCAGTGAGGGCACCACTGAGAGAGGTCAAAGGTCAAGGGCATCATAGGCTTACCTCCTCCAGCTGGTGTCGGGGGGAGGCGACAGGTACACCGCGCCGTAGGGACAGCTGTCGATGTGACACACCCAAAATTAAGGACAAAGAAACAGGCCCCTCCTCTTCAGAACTGGATGAGTAGCAGATAACTGATTGACTGACTGGCTGATTGGCTGAGTGACTGTCCAACTGACTGACTGACTGGCTGGCTGGAAGCTGAGAGACTGACTGACTGAATGACTGGCTGACTGACTGACTGATCGGCTGACTGGCTGACTGAATGGCTGGCGGACTGGCAGGCTGACTGACTGATTGACCCAATGACTGGCTGACTGACCGGCTGACTGACTGACTGACTGGCTGGCTGACTGGCTGGCTGACTGGCTAACTGACTGACTGGCTGGCAGGCTGACTGACTGACTGACCAGATGGCTGACTGACTGACTGACTGACTGACTGGCTGGCTGGCTGGCTGGCTGGCTGGCTGGATGACTGACTGACTGACTGGCTGGTTGGATGACTGACTGACTGACTGACTGGCTGGCTGGCTGGCTGACTGGCTGACTGGCTGACTGCCTGACTGACTGGCTGACTGACTGACTGACTGGCTGGCTGGCTGTCTGGCTGACTGGCTGACTGGCTGACTGACTGACTGACTGGCTGACTGGCTGACTGACTGACTGACTGGCTGACTGACTGACTGACTGACTGGCTGGCTGGCTGACTGGCTGACTGACTGACTGACTGACTGGCTGACTGGCTGACTGATTGACCGCTCAGTGCAGAGCTGCTTTAGATGGCGGCTGGAACAGAGGGGGCGGAAAGGATATCTGGCGGCCATGTTTATCCACAGACTGCGGCCGTCGGTGCGGGGAGGTAAGGCGGTTCCGGTCGCGGTAAACCCGGTCCACCAGGCCGTGGTGCCGCGTGGTTCGGCTCGTGTCCGTCTGGAAGGGAGTCTGAGGAGGAGTGCAAATACACACATGAAAATTTTTGGACGAAAAAAAAAAAGGGAAAACGCCTCCATCTACAGCCGAGTTAAAGACCGAGTGCGTTGCAGATAGATTGAACTGGTGCTTTCCTCTCGTTAAAGAAGCACACTTCACTGCTTTAGCATGTGAGTAAGCTAATAACTGAACCCATAAACCCACACAGATGAAAAGATGGACACGCACCTGGAAAGGCAGGTCAGTGCTGCCGTTTCCTATCTGGTTGACGTTGGGGAGCGAGCCTCCGTAGTACTGCCCGCGATTCTGACCCAGCTGCAGGTACTGCGTCTTCTGTGACTGTAACTGCGTGGTGAAAGCACAGAGTGTGAACACAGGGTGTGAGCACAGAGTGGAGCACATGGTGTGAGCACAGAGTGTGAACACAGGGTGTGAGCACAGGGTGGAGCACAGAGTGGAGCACGGGGTGGAGCACAGAGTGGAGCACAGGGTGTGAGCACAGAGTGTGAACACAGGGTGTGAGCACAGAGTGGAGCACAGGGTAGAGCACAGAGTGGAGCACAGGGTGGAGCACAGGGTGTGAGCACAGAGTGGAGCACAGAGTGGAGCATGGGGTGGAGCACAGGGTGTGAGCACAGGGTGGAGCACAGGGTGGAGCAGAGCGGAGCAGGGGTGAGAGCACAGAGTGGAGCACAGGGTGGAGCACAGAGTGTGAACACAGGGTGTGAGCACAGAGTGGAGCACAGGGTGAGAGCACAGGGTAGAGCACAGGGTGGAGCACAGAGTGGAGCACAGAGTGGAGCACGGGGTGGAGCACGGGGTGGAGCAGAGCGGAGCAGGGGTGAGAGCACAGTAATTTTACAGATTTTCCTAAATTTTCACAGCCCACCGAAAATGTCCATTACAATGTGCTTTGTGACAACATGTTTGCGAATGGCGTTGTACAAAATAATAATAGAAAAAAGATCACTTTCTACGATAAGCTTATATCACTGGTTATAATAATGTAAAACTGTGGGTTTAATATCTGGCTCTTGGATATCTAGGCTGACTGCAATGACTTGCGGTGGTTTGGAAAAGACAAGCAGCTGTCCACAATCTCCCTCTCCCAATCCCCACAGCACAAAAAAATGTATTTTTTATTATGTATTTGCTTGTATTTTAAATCACCCAGGGGTTTCGGCAAGCGAGGCAGACTTGTTGAAACCCTTTCCGTCCTCACCCGCGGACGGCCATTGTAAAAGGGCACTACAGTGTTCATTCAAGCAACTCCATTCACCCCGCGCGCACCAAGGCCGGCCACGGACCGTCTCGGACAGCCTTGGCCAAGGGATACCGCCCGACGTCACTGGACCCAGCTCAGGTTCATTCATTCCTTTTTGCCATTTCACTGCGTCGGACGAACGAGACACCGCGCATGCGCATGTGACATACAAGCGAGATGGTAGAACTCAATATTTGGTTTTTCCGAGCGTTTGTTCGTTCCTGTCCGGAGGTTTTTTTTTTTTGATACCATGGCTATAAATTCGCCTAACGAATGTATGCTGCTGCATAATCTGATACAATTCTTGTCACGCAAATATTCCAAACAGAAGAAAAACATTAGTAAAAGCAACGTGTCCTGGCTAGGTACCGTAAAACTGTGAACGCAGTTGACCTAATTTTGAGGTATCCATTCACAAAAACATACGGCGTCCTCAACTCTGCAGCAGCAGAGAACGGCATAGGTACATTAAAAAGCGGAGGGTCCACTATTTCCAATGGCTGCAAAAAAAGTAATTTTAGCGTTTAGCGATATCGTATAACGATATCACCTTTTTTTTTTGTTATAAATCTCCATTCTCGCTTTTACAGAGTACAACGGATTATGGGATTAGTTTAGCGGTTTCCCCAAACATCTGATTTACACAAAATATCTTCGTTTGGAAAAAAAATACGAATAATTATTATATGATTGAAAAGAATAAAACTGTTAAGCTCTTGATAGCCAGATGGGCATCGATAGCATTTCGCTCTAAAATCAAAATATCAACGACGCTCACAAAAAACTCCTCCATCACATTACTAAGCAAATCGGCAAACAGAAACAAGACACCGTCGCCAGGTTAGAATAAAATGTGTCCAACGATAAGAAAATTTACATTTTCAGCGATGTGATATTACTCATAATATGATATTTCATATTTACCCGTCAGATACATTCTTAGTGCAAGACTAAATTGCACTTAGTAACTGTAAAATGCTTACAAACGTACCATAGTAATTGTTTTGTTTTTTTTAATCTCAACTGCAGAAACAACACAACTAAATAAATAAATCAACAAAAAAAATCAAACCATCGCGCAATAAATATTGGCCTTTTAGTGGGACAAATATTGCAGAACTCTGGGAGACATGGGAGTTCGATTCGCCTCGTCAGAACCCGCCCCTTTTGAACGGTGAATCCATGCAGAAAAAACAAAACACACTTGGTACTGAAATTGACCCACTGCAGGGATTCACAATATACAAAATGTAAATGAGCGAGCCGATTATGAACCCCATCGATGTCTTCCAGCGGCTATCGCCCATCATTCTTACAGAAACACGACGAACTTGCGATGGGGTTGGCATTCAGCTATGATTTTTACTTAACAGTGCCAAGCGAGCCCCTACCAAGCTCAGCTGGATACTACACACCTGACACAGTGATATTTTTCCTTCCCATGGTTAGCTTTGGCGGACACCCCACAAGAGTTTCTCTCTCTCTCTCTTTCTCGCTCAACTCTTCACAGAACATACGGACCAGAATTCCTCCATTCACATTCACGGGATAACAGGGAGACTAGCGCAAATCTGGTATCTTTTTTTTTTTTTTTTTTGTGCGAACTGTCAAACGCGCTTATGCACGCTCGTGCCGTTGCCAGCAAGTGCAACCGCTTTTTGATTTAGGAACATTATTTCCCATTCTGGCGTTAAGCGGGAACACTACACTGACACGGATGTTTGGATTCCTCTGCGCGTGAACAACCATACCTATGAATTACTACTTGCACTAACTCGTGTTTTATTATTGAGTAGGGTAGACAGTGATGGTTAGCTAGTTAGCTAGCTGTCTATACCACTTCTATAGCCACGGCACGGGTGCCTTACGCGCATTCTGCACATTAGAAGCGTATCTAAGAAACAGGGACGCTTACCCTTGCTGCCCTGGTAATGCTCAGATCTTTCATCACCTCCTCGAACGCCGCCGTCTCCTCTGCCTGCTTCTGGTTATGCAGAGCGATTTTCTCGCTGAATTTCCGCGGATTGTTCGAGGTCGCCATATTTTGCTGCTCTCTCTCCCCCTCTTTCCCTCAATGAGACGTAGCGTGCCCACGTCCGTGCGCGTGGGCGTAGTCAAACACGCGCATCTGGAACGCCCGCATTCTCTCCACTTCTCTTTCCCGCTTTGATCTGCGAGGATTCGCGTGTGGGCGAGAGACTGAAGTGAAAAATCGGATTGCGCACTGTGGCAAAGTAAGTTATGCGTTTTGTTCTGAAAAATGGAACCCTGCAGGACGTGTAGTAAGAAACCTGTTACCTACTTATTGTCTAGTACACAGCAATTGCACTCACTTTATTAGGTAGGCTACACCTATCTAGTACCAGGTAAGACCCCTTTTGCCTCTAGAACATCTTGACCTCTTTGTGGCACAAATTCAACAAGGTGCTGAAAATATTCCCTAGGGATTTTGGTCCGTGCTGACTTGACAGCATTGCACAGTTCCTGTAGGTTGTTCAGCCTCCCGTTCCACCTCGTCCCAAAGGTGGCGCTGTTGGGTTGAGATCTTGAGGACTGTGCGGGCCACTGGAGTAAACTGAAACCTTCAGTCGTCCAGTTTTGGTGGTCTTGTGACCCGCCGTAACCCTCATTGACCTCTTCTGACAGGACAGGAGCTTGGTGTGGTCTTCCGCTACTGCAGCCCGTCCGCTTCAAGGTTTGACGTGTTGTGCATTCAGAGTTGCCCGTCTGCACACCACTGCTGCAAACAGCTTTTATTTGAGCATTTGTGGCCTTTCTGTTGGCTTGAGTGACTCTGCCCACTCTCTTGTGACTGCTCTCATTGTCAGGGTATTTTCACCCACAGAACTACTGCTCACTAGAGCTTTTTTTGTTTTTGTTTATCACACTATTCTCTGTTAACCCTAGAGAATGTAGGGCGTGAAAATTCTAGGAGGCCAGCTGTTTCTGAGATGCTGGAACCAGCACGTTTGGCACAAACAATCATTTTACGCTTTTTTACCCATTTTAATGTTTGATTGAACGAAACCTCTTCACCAGGTCTCTGTGCTTTATATACCGAGCTGCTGCCACGTGACTTTCTGTTTGCAGGATATTTGCTTTAATGAGCAGGTGTGCCTAATAAAGTGGCCACTGAGTGTACACTGTGCCTAATCCTTTGACATATTTGTAATGAAAACAAGTGTCCCCTAAATAATACCTGAAGAACGAGTTTTGTGGGAATAATGTAAATTACAAACGCCTACAGCCCGGCCTAGTTCTCGTGTTCTCTGTTGTCAGCCTATTTGTTTTCCACTTTTCACTCATAAAGCAAATAGACTAGTTATGAACAGGGGATTTGCCAGCAGCTAAATAAAACGAAGAATGGGCCTTTTCCTTAGAGACAGCGTGGATAAATATGCTTAACCTTGGAAATGTTGTGCGACACAATGCACTGAATGCGCGCTGGAGACCGCGTACGGCTCCACTTAGCCATCGGAACCGGTTGGAGATAAAAGGACTGCAGGTAACCAAGGAAACGGCGTAGAATGGGAGTGAGCACGAGGTGCCGCAGGTGGGCTGGGCTGTTTTACCGGATTAAAGTATCATGGCCCCTATTGAAAAAAACTACGCCCTCCCCGTATGAAGATATGATGCATGTTGCACTCAAAAAACGTAGCTACAAAACGCGCGTCTTTGTCCAACTAGCTAACAACTTCGAAGCAGTTCCAAAAAGGTGATAACTGATTTATAATTACACCAGGTCAGCCATCGCTCACACTGTCCTGAAGTGTAAAATTTTATCTATCAGAGCTGATTGAACATGAACCATTTAAGCGATGTATCAGGAAATGTGAGTTTCCATTTGCATGCACTTATGTACGTCGATTTGAATAGAAGTGTCTGCCAAATAAAATGTAATGCTATTTCTACTCGAGAAAAACAACATAATATCTCCATCCTGCAATGGTGTAAGAACACAGTTGTACATAGAATAAAAATGAATAAAAGATGAGTCACAGAGCCACAGACATAGGGAACGAGATTTCATCGCGTATAAGCATGATGCAAATATCACTACACATATGTTGGAAATTTGCAGGTTTGCTTTCTTTATTTATTTATTTATTTATTTATTTATTTATTTTTCTTCTTTAGTTTGGTTCAGTCGGGGGCGGAAGGCAATTCAGGTAAATTAATGTAAGCCAGCCTGGAGGTCGAGCAGTGCACGTGGGGGAGGCATTTTCAAGGATGGCGCGTGGGCTAGCATCAATTTGCAAGCAAGCTAGAGGTGGGATGTAAATATTTAACGCCACCCGCGCGCTGCACAAAAACAGAGGTATTAGAGGCCACAAGGGGGCGCCCCATTCACTCTCGCGCCAGGTATTTCAATATACTGCCGAGAGCCGATTTTATGGAGAGAGGAGAGAGATTGCATTTTTCCCCTCCGGAGGGTTTTACTCAAAACAGGCGAGTTCAAATGGTCACTGCTGTTGAATATTCAATTGTTTGACTTTTTTCTGAGAAGTTCTGTGGAAAAAAAAGTAAAATACAACATGTATAATTTACTCAATATTAATAGAAAATTAAAAATACATTTGTATATGCAGGTGTATGTATAACAACGTGGAAAACGCATGTGTATGATATAGCCCACTTGACACAAAAATGAAAAAAATCATATTACCATGTCTGTACTGTGGCGTCATATGCGGATGATTCTCTGCAAAAACCGAACTCGTCTCCTACACAGAAATTATACAGTAATCATAAAAAGATTCACAAAAATGTGCCAATGGCCCTTCAAAAGAACAGAACCCCACAACACCCCATCTGCCCTTGAAGACCTTGGCATGTATCTAAAGATGAAAGAAGATGTAGTACACCGTTTTTACGCTGCTGTAGCCGCACTTCAAACTGATTAATTAGGGGGGTAAACGCATCGTGTTGTTACGAGTTCAGTTCCCTAACGATTGTGCCGTTATACTACACCACAAAAAAAATAAGAAGAATTATATGTTTTCCCCTTGTGGGCCAAATGTTCTGTTGAAATTTAGTCAAATCAGAGTGCACAGTTCTTTCAACTTCACCTTGTTTTAGGTCACTTCAGGGACATTCCTAATCAGGCAAATGGTTGCCTGCTAATGCACAGTAATGTATGCCTGCGTGTAAACTAAGACGTCCAGATGCCAGATATTAAATTATTTTTTATTTACAAACAGGTCTATTTGTGTTTTTTCAGGAAACCTCAGTTGAAGACAGGAGCCACGGGCCTGTTTATCCAGAGACGGAGGGGGCAGTGTCCTGGCATGCGTGTGTCCGTCCCCCCCCCCCCCCCCCCCCCCCGGAGAAAGAAGCGTTGAGGGGACGGAATGTCTCGTGACGTGAATGCTGAGGGCACGAGGGCGTACATATTTATAACCGGTTACATATTGTTTCCCTGGTTACAAAGCCGAAGAAAATCTCCCCACGTCAGCCGAACCCGAACAATTAATCTTGAGACGAGATCGCATTCGATCGTTTGCTTTGGGCGGGAAGGCCTTGGAAAGCCGAAGATTAAGGACTTTGCCATCCGCCTGGAGCCGCAGTTGACAAAGAGGTTCGCCTTTGTGCACACACGGAACAGCTCGTCGAACATGAACGAGTATTTCTGCAACAAAACTGTTGTTTGGCGGGGGGGTGGGGAGTAGGGGCAGAACAGTCAGGCACCCCGGCCTGTTTAAAGTATACCTTACACACTAAGAAACCCCCAAAGTTATCACCTGTTCTTTAAACTGCAATTCGTTTCGTTCTGTTTATCAGGAGCAACTTGAGAGCATCTTAGTCAACTATTAAACACAGAAACAGAGAGAGAGACCAAATAGTTTACCTCAGTATTTTCTTGTTCAGAGAAGCCATTACATGCACATTGAAGTCATGGGGAATTAACATGGCCAACACTGTGTGGTTGTCTTCACCAGAGCATGATTCCTAACCTGAAGATGGTTTCAAACTCCTGCTGTGGAATAAAACTAAAGCAGCTCTTTGGGTCCCTCTGGTGGCTGTAACCTTTCAAGCGCTCCTATAACATGGAAACAAAAAAATCTCTTCTTTTGTTTTTAAGCAATTATTTTGTTCTGTAATTTTTATTTTCTCTTAATTCAGAAATCCCACGTTAATCACAGGCTCATATAATTTCAATATCCTCCATCAGGAGTAGGTAGCAATCACGCACCAGGGTGGGGGAGTTCTATTTTCCCGTCCTTTCCCTTCTTTTGGCACCCCCCCCCCACACACACACCTCTATTAGGGACAGAGTACCTCTGCTGTGTTCACTGCTTAAAATATTCATCTAACAGCCTCTGATTATACTCTCACTCACCTGGAATTGCTTTGGTTTTAAAAACAAAACAAAAAAGATAGAAAGAGACAAACAGGAAGACAGTTAGACAGACAGGAAGCTGGGAAGGATTGAGACGGTGGTGTTATCACGAGGAAGACAGAAGGCAGCTGTGATCACACAGGGCGCGACCTTTAACAGTGTTGCTGGGTTGGGGGGAGGTGGGGGGGGGGGGGGGGGGGGGGGCTGAGGGGTGGGAGGGGCCGAGCCCGTGTCCGGGATCCGCCATTGGAGATGGTTTTGGGACAAAGGCGCTCTCTTGCTGCCCATATGAATGCCAGTGTTGTGCCGCCCTGCTGAGAGGAGCTCTTTGTTGGTCTGAGACTGAGGTGCCACTGCGAGTCTGGCAAAAACAAGCCCTGTGTTCCACACCACAGCAGCTGCAGACGACGGTGTGTGTGTGTGTGTGTGAGTGTGTGTGTGTGTGTGTGTGTGTGCGTGAGTGTGTGTGTGAGTGTGTGAGAGAGAGACTGTGTGTGAGTGTGTGTGTGTGTGTGTGTGCGTGCGTGAGTGTGTGTGTGTGAGTGTGTGAGAGAGAGACTGTGTGTGTGTGTGTGTGTCGGTGTGTGTCTGTGTGGTGTGTGTGTTTGTTTCGCATGTTTTGGACAAATGGTGAGGTTTGCGTGTATGTAATAGTGTTCATTTCATTTTGTGCGTGTGTAAGAGTAGTTTGTGCAGGTATTTGGGGTAGTGCAGTAGTGTAAATGCAGTTATTCCTGTCAGGTGCTTAACAGGTGGATTCCAGCATGAGTCAGGCCAGTGGAGTACAGGACGTGCCAGTAAGCAGTTTAAGGACAGAAACCCTGGTGCCCATATTAAACATCCAATCTGGCTGAATCTCAGCCCTGCAAGACAGAACCCTGTGCACCCGGGTGTGACTAAGTGCAGGCAGGTAGCTAACAGCTTGTGGAACTTGTTATCACCTGCTTGCCATAACAAAATAACACAGAAAACCAGGAAGTCAACACTGTTTTCAAAGTCATTTGCATTATTATTTCGCAATAGTTCACATTTTGACATAAGCACGCCTATGTGGGAAATAGGGCGACCTAAAACTGAACCGAGCCCCGCCCCTGCACCACACACACACACACACACAACACAAACACAAACACAGTCAGACACACACACACACAACACAAACACAAACACAGTCAGACACACACACACACAACACAAACACAGTCAGACACACACACACACAACACAAACACACAGTCAGACAGACACACACACACACAACACAAACACACAGTCAGACAGACACACACACACAACACAAACACACAGTCAGACAGACACACACATACACATACACAACACAAACACACAGTCAGACAGACAGACACACACACAACACAAACACACAGTCAGACAGACACACACACACACAACACAAACACAAACACAGTCAGACACACACACACACACACAACACAAACACACAGTCAGACAGACAGACACACACACAACACAAACACAGTCACACACACACACACACAACACAAACACAAACACAGTCAGACACACACACACACAACACAAACACACAGTCAGACAGACAGACACACACACAACACAAACACAGTCAGACACACACACACACACACAACACAAACACACAGTCAGACAGACACATACACAACACAAACACACAGTCAGACAGACACACACACACAACACAAACACACAGTCAGACAGACACACACAGACACACAGACACACACAACACAAACACACAGTCAGACAGACACACACATACACAACACAAACACACAGTCAGACAGACACACACACATACACACACACACAGATACACTCACAGACACGTGCATACACACCTGTGACAGGACTGGCTGTTTGCTGTTCAAAGTGCTTGTAATTTTGCAGTCACGGAGCATTTTAAAAATGCAGCCGTTTCACCATACCAAAGAAAGTGAATTTGGGTGGGTACGTTCTCGCATAAGAAAATCAAAGTACAGCAAATACGCCTCATACATAGAACTAGCCGAGTACCCGCTTCATATTAATGCGCGTGTATTCTGCGCCATTTGGCAAATTAAATTTGGGACATGGGATTTAGGCACGACTAAAGCAGTAGCCTAGCGGGCCAGTCCAGACAAGAAGATTCCAGATTGGTTTGGCTATTTGGGTATAATTTCTGTGCCAAAGTTTTAAACTCTCCTGGGTCGTGCTGTTTACTGATGGGACAAAGTCGGTTCATTCAGAATCTCTGTTTGGCTCACGTGTCGGAGGACCACGCGGCATACAAATGAGCGTCTGACCTCTGTGTGCGCGCGAGAGCGGCGACTGAACTACGACTGGTACCGAAGACATTTATGCGGGACTCTGAGAAACAGAATTATACAACAAGCGGGGAAAACGCTAACATTTCCACGATCGCGTTATCCGCAATGAGTGAGCCAAATATTTTGCGACGCCGTGGATTACAGGTAAGCCTCCTCCGAGAAGCACTTTGGAAAATGGCATCAATGCATCGAATGATTTGATTTGTGAATTTATTGTTGAAGGTGACAGCACCACGTTATGCATACCATACGATTAATAAATGAATATTGCATGCAGTAATAACAACAACAACAACAACAACAACAATAATAATAATAATAATGATGATGATGATGATGATGATGATGATGATGATGATGATGAAACAAAGCCGCATAGTGGCATCTAATTCCATAATAAACTGAAGAGGTGGTGTACTGAACAAGAAGTACCTGCTCAGTCTCTTCACCGTGGCAGTACATCTGAGACAATTGTATCATTAATGGGGTTTGGAATGCAGCAGGTTGGGTCAGCAGCTCTGTGCCATAGCCAAATGTTTCCTGGTTATTATTGTTATTATTATTATTATTATTATTATTAATAATAATAATAATAATAACAATAATAATAATAAAATATATTATAATTATAAACTTTATTTATATAGCACCTTTCATATCATAAAATACAGCTCAAGGTGCTTTACAAGAGAAACAATATAAATCAGTACCACAGGTAGTAAGATAAGATAAAAATAAAATAAATTGATAATGATAATATGCGAGAGTATTATCACACAATTGTAATAATGTGTGACAGTTTTAACACACTGTATGTTAAAACAGTGGCAAACATTTGACTGGAAGGATATAAATAGGGTTTTTGATGCAATAAATGGAATCCAGTGAGTCTCTTTTAACTTCTTTTGAAGTTCTGCAACAACGTGTCGCCCTGGTTTGTATGTGGCAAGCTCCGCATTAGCCTACAGGTGAACATCAAAGCACAAATTTAATCCGTATAAAAAACGAGTTTGGAGCGGAATGTGTGACATTGTTGGCTCTGGGTATGCATCCTTAAAGAGTCTCTCACTCACTGGCTGACTCCCCAGATAAGGACACTGGTGTGTTACCACTATGTTGTCTGCCTCAAACGAAGAGATTAGGTATTGATCAAAATAAATATTTACTTAATCGATAACTCGTGTTGGGGGAGGGGGGGTGCATTGGAGAGCGGGGGTATGAACTCAATTCACTTGTAAACTACATAAACCTTCCTTAAGTCCTGTCTCTGCGCTGAAGTTTGGCCGATCAGTCGCTAATTGGTCGCCGGACGCACGCATGCGCATCACCAGTTTGCGTGGTGATATGCGGGGAAATCGCTCGCCCCCTCCCCGGCCGGAGCACAGATAGGCTGCACGCGGTTCTCAGAGGAAAGGGGACCGGGAGATTGTGTCTCTGTGGTGACGCGGAATTCCACCGCAGCATCATTGTGACGTCACCAAAAGGATAACTCCTGTGAAACTGGGCTTATTTCCATGAAGTACGATGAGGCCGAAACGATTTGGCGCGAGACTGGCTTTAACATTTCTCTGTGCCAGTTAACTAACTGCTTTTATAATTTTTTACAAAAGCGGACGAGTATTCTCCTTCCAAGCCCCTCACGCGGAGCTTTTCCCGCCGCACCCCACAAGTTGAGCTCACACAGACGTGAGTCTGAGGACAACTCTTCTCGCGCAGCTTCGACAAGCAGACTGTAGGCACCTAACTGACAAGCGGGGGCGCTGGTGAGCAACCCTGCTGGCTTTCTGGGCAATATTACAGTTTTACTTATTTTCTACTCTCAATTTCGTACGGACATGTAGTTCTAAATTCTATGAAAACAAACGACTGAATGCCGGCGAGGTGAGACATTATTTACAGGAGACGAGCAATACAGTAAGGACCCCGCATATCCCCTTCAACACCAAGAACAGGTTCCGGCATCACTGTGCATCTGTCACAGTACTATCGCGGACGGCTGCCAGCGCCAAGTCAAATGACACATTTTGTGTGTCCCCAGAACGCATCACACTCGTGTACACTGCCAGACTTCATGTTTACCCACTGATCTCCCAACTGAAGTGACGTCTGAGCATCACTTAGTCATTTATGGACAACAAGAGACTAAAAAAAAAATCATTTCTATTTAAGATGCTGACACATCTTAAATATTTTTCTATTGACGTGTGAGAATGAATCTTTCCGGTATTTTAAATTGTTTCTACGCTTACGGTTTGACTTTTCACAATCTAACTTTTTTTTTTCCTGGTTGGTTTTTGGGTGTGTTGTAGTGCAAATATAAGAAACACTGTGATAACAGCGTTGACTGTTGAAGTATTTCTGTATTTGTGTTGATAATGTGAGAGATTTATGTCAATACAGTGTGTAGTCTAAACAATGTTCATTCAATGGTTTACGCTTCTTGATCAGTGCAATCTGATGGATTCTCGTAACATATATCAATAAATCAAATTGTTTAATTTGTATCTTAAGAACAATATGGACCCGAGCTGTCAGAGCAGTGTAAAAAATATTCTAATAATAATCTTGACTGAATGATTCATGAGTACACTTGTGTACTACAGTACAATAGCATGCTATCTACAGTGATTGTGGCAGGAACGTGCACAGGAGTATTATTGTGCACGTGAAATGGTTTTGTGACAGTGCCAAATTTCTATTTTTCTTTCTCTTTCTTTAATCACAGAAGGAGTTAAGTCTTCCACGGAGAGGCAGCACGTGAGTAACACCATCACTCCTTTAAAGTGTGATGTGATACGTCATCCAGCAGGAGGTGCTAAACCGGAATGTGGTTTGACTGGGTACACTGCTTCCTCGTCACTGCCACGGATAACTTGTGGACACTTTGTACAAAAATATGAAAACACTGCCTTTAGTTGTGTTCAGTGCACTACATATTTCTCTTCATATTAATCAGAACGAGCCTGTTCAGCCCGAATAAGTTTGGAATCCATAACAAAGAAACTGTTTATCTTCAATTCAGTTATGAAAGCTCCCGCGGAAACATACACTACCTTCAAGTCCGATGCAGGAGACACGAATTCACGATTAGTTAGCCGACTGGAAATGTTAACTTTGGCACAGAATAGGCGGGAGAAGCACCGCGGTCTCTTCCTAACATTCCAATGGGCGACCAGAAGGGGGAGACATTGAGTCATACAGGGGTGACTGTCAAAACGGGGACTCAGTTGAGTCAGCAGTGCGCACCAGTGTTTTCACAGCGTTTCTCTGACTGCATGGTAGTGTTGTCGCGATGATGGCAGACAGACTGGTAATTATCATCGCGACTGCATTCCAAAGCAGTTAGAGAAACACTGAAAACACTGCTCTAAGACGCTCGCCCCTTTCGACCTTTTCCAACTGGAGAGGCTGAGAGAAGGCTTATCTCCTGAATATTGACAGCAAGCCGCCGAGACTTACCTTTTTTAATATTCATTCAGACCTATTGTTATTACATCCATAATAGCATCGACGACGCAAAAAATAGCCAGTGTATTGCTATACTCTTTAATGCAGCTTGCTTAAGCATTACTGATAGTCCAGTATTCAGGTAAGCATATCTAAACGAATACTGAAACAAAGTCGCCGCTGCTTATTAAAAGTACGACTTGGGGGTCTGCGACTACCACGACTAACTGAAACGACGTTGACTGCAGCCGAATGCCCAAACCGCGTCGGTTTGATTCACCCCGCTCCTTGGGGACAATGGTATCTCCCACAGATGTGGTTCCGACTTGTTCATCAGTCAAGTTCCTGAGTTCTTATATAGGCATACGCGTCTGATCGACGCTATTCCTATGTTGTCATTATGAACTGCGGAACTTTAGACCCTCCGTTTCTCACGGCCGAAGAAGGCAGAGTGACCCGCGAGTAAATTTAAAGCCATGACGGCGTGGAAGTAGCCAGGTGGCTTTGCTACAGCGTGACCGCGGCGATGGAGTCAATCGCCACCGGAGCCAGTGTTGCTAGTTTCGCCGTCCGTACGCCCTTCCACGACACGCGCCTGGGCACAATTAGCTATCGAGAACGCTGCGTGGAAAATTGAGAGAATATATGCAATTCTTCTGGATCGACTTCGGTTGCATCGCTCTCAAACGTACCCATCATGTCCGATCCAAATTGCTGGACTGTGTCCCGGCTTATGCCGGGGGCTATGCTAAGGCGAACAAAAAGGTAATTTTTTGTTTGATTTATTAAGTTGGTAGCGCATACTTAAGTGCGTAGTTAACATAGCTAGCAAACTTCGACTCGTTAGAAGGGTAGCCATTCTATGTGGGTGATATTTTTACTTGAATACAAGTTGTTGTAGTCGACCCCTCGCGAACTAAATTGGATTACCAGCCAAACAGTAATTTTTTCTCAATTGCCAACGTTAAACTGGTTGCTAAAAGTTCGTTATACAGCGTTTGCGTTGCTTGCTAACTACTAAACCACACTATCATCTTGTGTAAACGTTGTTTCACGTTCTATAGGCAGTCAGCTAGATTATTTCTCCTGATTTAATTGTTGAGAATATTTTAAGTAGTTTAAAACCTGGAACATTGGCTAATGCACGTGAATTACGAGTGTGATTGTTTACAAGTACGCTGCTATGATATCGACCGCGGTAATTGACTGTATCGGATTCCGTGTCCGCCCTGTTCTTACGGTTAATGTTTTGAGTATAAACGTGGCTATTGTTCGCCACACAGCCCGCACCCTGTCACGTTTCTCAGACTGTCGCTTTCTGGGAGCGGTTTTATTCTGTCACTCATGAAGCTGCTCCTCTTCAAACGCTTGTGTCTGAGTCGGGGCAATCAAAGCACACTGCGAATGTGTAACGAGAAGCTTTTGGAACCAACCACGGACTGTAAATACACACGTGAACCAGGGCGTTCCTTTTAAATGACATAGCTTGGCTATATCCATAATGTTTGACAAACGGGCTGTCTGTTCATCTGTGTGTATTGACATTTGTCAACAACTGCAATATCTGACCTATATGACGGGAGCTGGACACCACACGGCATCGATTATATAAGTCACTAATTTAGGGTAATAGCGGGCAGAGCTCTGTTGCTGCTTGCCTGACTGGCACACCCACCTCTGTTCAAAACAGGCGGATCCAACGCATGGGAAATTGTTCCATAACTAAAATACCAGCCCCGAGAGAATAAAGTGAGAACTTAATAACGACTATTACTTATTTGCCGAAAAGTTACAGGCCTGCTGCTAACAGCAACCTGTCACGATAATTGAGTTACCGGGTGGATGACGGTTGAGAAATTGAGCTCAGTTGTGAGTCGGTGTGGGAAGCACGCAGGCAGCATGTTTCTCCGACACCGGGGATCGATTTCCCTTCCTTTGGAAACTTGGACGGGCAGCTTCCAAATGTAGCTGGCCGATCATGTGTGCTGTCCCAGCGGAGACTTCAGCGGGGGATGTCCGCGCTAATGAATCATAAACTCCCATCCCATTCCAGGCGGAAACGTGCCGGTGAATCACTAAATTTGGAACTTTTTGGCCCGGTGTTGTCTAGCCGGCATAGCGATGTGTTCAGGAATTCCACCGTCACCCTCAGCTGCTTTTTAGTTACTAATGTGTCTGTGTTTGTGACGTCAGGGTGATTTCAGTGTTTTAGGTATGTACTTTTCGGAATCACTGCCCAGTAGAAGAATGACGTCACGCAGTTTTAGCTCTCTTTAATATGACCAATTTTTGTTGATATTCAGGAAGGCAGTCGGTCTTCCTTGTGACATATCCAGAAATGTCGTCGCTGTCCGTACCCCGAATGTCCTCTGATTTGGTGTGGGTGGCAATTGCCGCAAAGATTAACCCTACAAGAGGAACACCGGTGTGAAATGACGTAAGCCCTCTGAAAATAATAACCGAGGTAAAGAGGAAACTGAAGCTTTTCAGACATTATATATTGCATTGCTCTTAAACACAAAAAAACTGATTAAAAAATTATCATTTTTGTGTAGGGCTCAAAGAACTAGGTCTAGTCAGTATAACACAGGATAAGTTTCCCAATTGCCTAAATCAATATGACAGAGGACGTCGTACATGTTTAATTATTTTGAATCGCTGATGATCATCTGTGGTATGATGTCATCCAGACATCCACCCTCCACACCCCCTTTCAGATTTAAATGGAGCAACACACAGCTGGCTGGGGAAACGCTTTGGTGAAACGTTAGCCGCAGCCCAGCTCTTTTTCTGACAGCAGTGTGTGTCTGCGTGATGTGACGGGAACATTGGCGTTTGTCGGAGCAAGCTGATTTTTAGACTTCGGCTGGGTCCCTGTTCAGTTTGACACGGGCGGCAACGCGTCCCGCAGAAATCAGCCTTCTTCCTCAGGGGGACAGAGATGCACGTGTCTTGTGGACTTATGACACTCTGTGAAACCAAAAAGGGGGCGGCGGACACTGACCGGACTGAAATGGTTGGCAGAAGAGCCTGTCAGTCACAGCGTGTCACTGTCTGCGGGCAGAAGTGTGTGCTGCTTGTTTTCTTGTGTGTCTCCATGCTCACCTTCTCTTCTCCTGTCCGTCACAGTTGTCGTAGCAACAAGCGGAGCCTGGTGGTGAGGAACCCATCCCCCACTCGCTCCAGGCCTCTCTCACCCTTCTCACTGGCCACAGGTACAGGTCCCCCCCCCCCCCGTCTACCTGTCTACCTGTATATCTATCCGTCTGTCTGTCTGTCTGTCTGTATATCTATCCGTCTGTCTGTCTGTCTGTCTACCTGTATATCTATCCGTCTGTCTGTCTGTCTGTATATCTATCCGTCTGTCTGTCTGTCTGTCTGTATATCTATCTTTCTCTCACACACCCACTCCCTCTCTCTCTCTCTGTATCTGTCTGTCTGTCTGTCTGTATATCTCTCACACACCCTCTCTCTCTCTCTCTCTCTGTATCTATCTATCTATCTATCTCACACCCCCCTCTCTCTCTCACTGTGACACACACACCCCCCCACTGTCACCCCCTCTCTCTCTCTATCTGTATCTGTATATCTATCTATCTATCTATCTGTCTGTCTGTCTGTCTGTCTGTCTGTCTGTCACACACCCCCCTCTCTATATATGTATATTTATCTATCTATCTATCTCACAGACACACCCTCTCTCTCTCTCTGTGTATCTATCTGTATATCTATCTATCTGTCACACACACTCTCTCTTTCTCTCTCTATATATATATATATCTATCTATCTCACACTCACCCTCTCTCACACACACTCCCCTCGCTCTATCTCTCTCTTATTATTATTATTATTATTATTATTATTGTTGTAATGTCACACTGCACACCAAACTGTGTGGATTAAAAAGGATCTTTGCATTGTCTTGTTTTTTTTTCCCAGCAGCCTGCAGTCCTATGGACAGTTTGAGGGGCGTGTCCATCAGCAGCTCCCTCAACCTGCCCTTCAGTCGCAGGTGAGAGAGACTGAGACTGAGACTGAGACTGAGACTGAGACTGAGACTGAGACTGAGACTGAGAGATAAAGGTGTACCTCACTACATTCTCAATTACGGTTCCTTATCGTTTACGATGTTATCCTAGTTTGAATTATTTATGGTTATTTGCTATGTGTATTTTCATATTTTGATATTTGTTTTGGCAATTATGTATTCTTCACATGCTGAAAATCAAGAGAGGCAGCGGGAGAGAGGGAGAGAAAGAGGGAGGGTGAGTGGGAGGGAGGGAGGGAGGGAGGGAGAGAAGGAGAGAGAAGGAGAGAGAGGGAGAGAGCGAGCGAGAGAGAGAGAGAGAAGCTAGAGGTAACCAAAGAGGGTGAGAGAGGGGTTGAGTCAGAGAGACAGAGATTGTTGCACATTGTGTTCAAAGTCTTCCTGGTGACACTCAAAACAACAATCCCATAATGCATCACAGTGCAAGATAATTGTCTGAACTTGCACCTGAAATCAGGTTATATGTCACCTGTCATAGTGTAGCTCAGGTATAGAGATTAGGACTAAGACTGCTCAATCTAACTGAACAAATAGATTTCTATGAACAGATTTGTTGTATTAAAAATAGAGAAATATTACATCCAGCTTCAGTGGATGCTTGCATGGTTCAGGGGTGCATGTTTTGGCAGTTTTGCTTGTTTGCTTGTCTGTTTGTTTGTGTGTTTGTTTGTTTGATTGTGTGATTGTTTGAGTCTTTCACATGACTGTCTTGCATTCTTCAAGTGGCTGACACACTTAATGACATTGCTGGGAGTTACAGTGCATACCTTCAGTGAATGCAAACCGCAGATATGCACATGTATGGGAGATGTCTCCTTTAAATGTTGCAAGAAATGCAGAATGCATTTCATGCATTCTGTAGAAACTCTAAGGGCCAATCAGATAGCATTACATTACATTACATTTATTTGGCAGACGCTATTATCCAAAGCGACGTACAAAAAGTGCATTTCATGGTCATAGACAACTGCTAAACACTATTCTGACCTAACCTCTGCAATCCCAATCAGATAGCAGCAGCCAGAATCTGCAGAATGCTGCGTGGCTGGACCCACAATCCCTTGCACGCTGTGTGCTAGGCATGGCCAACAGAGCGCTTTCTCTGGGTTTGGTGTGTTCTAAGTGGCTTGTCTGCAAACTGGAACTGCTATGAGATGTAAAACCTGCCGCTCATCTTTCTCCTTTCTCTTTCTCTCATCTCTCTCTTCCCCCTTCATCCTGTGCTGCTGTGATGTCATAGCCACTTGGCCCGGACAGACAGGTACTTTGTCTTTTCTTTCCTGCCGTCTTTCCCCCCCCCCCCCACTTCCTGTTCCTGCAGGGAAAAGCTCCTTTAATCTTCGAGGTCTTTTTGTGTTGTGCTCCCCGTTCGGCCGTCTGTCCTGGAGCCCTCTGAGAAGCAGCCCGTTTGGCGACTGTTCCTCTGATGTGTGGGACTAGTGTCCCGCCATGATGAGGGCAAATCTGTGGTTCTGTGGTCAAGGCGAGTGTGTGATATGCTGAATGTGTCCTTGGTCCATTCTGCAGAGGTGATGGGAGAAGATGGTCCCTCCCCTCGTCCGGCTATGGAACCAATCCCCCCAGCTCCACTGTCTCTGTAAGTTTGGTTCCGTCTTCCTGTCAGCAGCTACCCCCAGTCCCTGACGCGGTGCTCCTGAGTCCTACGAATAAAATAAAAAAGTAGAAACGTGACAGGCGGTGTCACATTACTGTCATGCAGTCACAAATATGAAAATACCTTTGATCAGTAGGTGTGCATGTCCAAAAGCATAAAACAGTGCAGTGTGAGAACAGGTGCAGAACAGAACACCAGGTGCTTGTTTCTGATTGGCCAGCATGGATCAAAGGTAACCTGAGGACAGGGCGCCTTTGTAATGGTAGACTGTGTACATAACATTACATCATTGTGAGTTTTACTGTGCTGTTTATCAGAGAGGTAGGGAGGACTGAAGGGAAAGTTTTCCTTTAATTCAGTCTGGTTCTCAGGGTGTTCAGTCTTCATGATGTCATTTCCTGCCTCAGGCGATATGCTGTGGGGCTTCCTGAAGTACTCGTGTCTGACAGAACTCAATGTTGAGCTTTCTGCTCCAATTCACTCTTCACTGCACCTTTTTTCTTTTTTAATTAAGTCCTGGTGTAGGTGTGGTTATCCGGTTTTTCCAGCTGTCTTCTGTCACTGATCTGTGGAACCTCAGGTTTCTCTCCGAGTCAACGGCTGTGGTTCCCCACAGATTTAAATAAAAACAAAACGAAAAAACAAAACGGGACCAGGGTCACCTGCACAAGAGTAAGCAGGAAGTGACCTGCGAAACCCCTCCCTCTTCCCAAACAGACCAGTCGGATTTAAAACCTGGTGGGAAGTGTCTGGGTGGAGCCGGGCGGGGTCACTGTGGGAAACTTCACACCTATAGTGTGTCTCTGACGGGTGTGGGTTGGGGGTGGGGGCGGGCAGGGGGGTTTGATGATGGAGGCTAATAATCCTGATGGCAGCTTGTTTTCGTGCAGATTAGTGTCTATCCAGGCAAGGGGCGGGGCAGAGGGGAGGAGGGACTTTAGGGAGTGTGTGCTGGGTGACTGGCTTGTTATTGCATGTTCAGTGTAGGGGTGTAGGTGGGGCAGGAACAGGATCAGCCGGTGGACAGGTCACACAGAGCAGCTTTCCAAACAGAGCCCCATTCAGTTCTGCTCAAATTCAGCTCTGCTCAAATTCAGCTCTGCTCAAATTTAGCTCTGCTCAAATTTAGCTCTGCTCAAATTTAGCTCTGCTCAAATTCAGCTCTGCTCAGATTTAGCTCTGCTCAGATTTGCCGTTATGAGTGTGTTGACCGCTGTATTGCCCTCCGCCGACATTCCTTTCTCTCTATTTTTCTCTCTCTCACTCACTCTCTCTATGTCTCTTTCTCTCTAACCTGTAAAATGAAGCACCGCCAGGTACTATGTATGCAGCTGTTAGGATTTCATATGGTGAATGGTAAATGGACTGTATTTATATAGCGCTTTTTCCAAAGCACTTTACAATTAATGACTCTCATTCACCAGAGCAGTTAGGGTTTAGGTGTCTTGCTCAGGGACACTTCGACACGCTCAGGGCGGGGATCGAACTGGCAACCCTCCGACTGCCAGACAACCGCTCTTACCTCCTGAGCTGTCGCCCCATATGAAAACAACATTTTAATTCAATGCTGACGACCAAGTTTCCAAGTTTTGTCTTCATTTAAAATTCATTATAGTCAAAGTGGTGTCCCATTAGAAGGCTGTGCTCCTTAATCTGGCACCCTCCCTCCCCTCTGAGTTACACCACCCTGCCTCACTACGGGGCTGAAGAACCGGCGCTGATGTGTGGCCCTGATTGGTCGGTTTTTTTTGTTCCAGTCCTTGTCTTCCTCCCAGGAGCTCCTCCCCCTGCCGCCGGAGCTGTGCTTCCCGCCCAAGCCCTCCCGCAGCACCGAGAGCGTGGCGGAGGAGGACGGCCGGGCCCCGCCCCCCCTGCGCCGGGCCCGCAGCCTCAGGTATCCTTCCGCCATCTCTCAACAGAAAATAGTCCCAGGTTTCATACTGTCTGAAGACACCTGGGGGGCAGTGGGGGCCATGTTACGTCTCACAGAGCACAGTATCCTTACGCTTTGATGGGTTACAGTGTAGATGAGGCACGTTTATCATATTTCTGCCTATATTTATATATATTTATATATATATATATCTTGTGTGTGTGTGGACGCGATGTTCTTGGAGCGTCCCGCTGGTGCAGTGTGGGAAGGCGGGCTGACGGAATGCTGACTCTCTGCACACGACGGTTGGTCGCTTAGGGGCGCTCGCACAGACGTGAGTCTGGGGAAGGCCCGGCTTTTCGCATGCAAGCGCCTGATTGGCCGGCTCAGGCTTATCCCAGCTCCTGACAGCGCTGGTGGTAACTGCGTGTCGCCTGCAGGGCTGCCGGTCGCAGTCGGCAGCGGCGCGGTCCCGGTTTCAGGGGTAGCCCGCCCGCTGGTGCTTAAAGGGGTGAGCTCCTCCAGAATCCCCGCCCCCCTCATGTGACCCTCTTTAACATGACAGTGGCTGGAAAACCTGTTTAAATTTGTTTGTTTACTGCAGTGGGAGGATAAAGACGCTCTTGTGTGCGATCACAGAGCCAGATTACTGCCCCACCCCCATGTCTTCTACAAAGCGTGTGTGTGTGTGTGTGTGTGTGTGTGTGTGTGTGTGTGTGTGTGTGTGTGTGTCAGCTGTGGTGAGCTCTGCAGACCCTGTAAAGTGCATGTTATGTCGGTGTTTCTGCCTGGCGCTGCTCAAGCTGACAGGCAGAAGCTCTTCAGAGAGACGTGGGTTTCCGTAGAAACGTTTTCGGCGTCTGTCTCTGGCGGGTGGAGAAGGTGTGAACCGGGTCTGCCTGCGTGGGTGGTGTCCGGGGTGGGGGCTGGCATCAAAGCCTGGCGGGGGGGGGGGGGTGTGTACTGCAGCTCTCCTGGGTGCAGAGGAGTTGTCTTGGGGGGTGGTGTGGCAGGTGGGGGGGGGGGGGGGGGGGTAAAGTGCCAACAGCATCATGATCCATATCAATCAAACGTGGGACAATTCCATACCATATCATTAAACAAGAACAGCATTGGCTAGGAAACACTGAAGGCAGAGCAACGATCTGCTGATGGCTAGGGTTAGCGGGCGGGTTAGTGGTCAGGTTCAGGTTAGCGTTCTGGTTTGGGTTTGTGGTAGAGTTGGGGTTAGCGGTCAGGTTCAGGTTAGCGGTCGGGTTTGGGTTTGTGGTGGAGTTTGGGTTAGCGGTGGAGTTTGGGTTTGGGTTAGTGGTAGAGTTGGGGTTTGTGGTGGAGTTGGGGTTAGCGGTGGAGTTTGGGTTTGGGTTAGTGGTACAGTTGGGGTTTGTGGTGGAGTTGGGGTTAGCGGTCGGGTTTGGGTTTGTGGTAGAGTTGGGGTTAGCGGTTGGGTTTGGGTTAGCGGTCGGGTTCAGGTTAGCGGTTGGGTTTGGGTTAGTGGTAGAGTTGGGGTTAGCGGTCGGGTTCGGGTTCAGAAGCTTGCCCTGAACTCGCCGATGTCCGAGAGCTGCACGTTGGGCCGGAGTGCATGTTATGAAAGGCGCTGCGCAAATTAAATATCTTATTTTCTCATTTATTAAAGTTTAAAAGATTAAAGCGTGTATGACCTACGCTCCAGAAATAAAGGGCAGTTTTAAGCGATGTTTTCTTGGATGAAATGTTGTCAACGGCGCTCAGTGATGATGCGTTTCCTCTTCCTGTTTCAGCCCTGGCCGGACGAGCGGCTCAGATAATGAGGTCATCATGATGAACCATGTTTACAAAGAGCGATTCCCTAAGGTGGGTTCCGTTCACAGACCCGCCCCTTTCTTCCTGAAACTCCTGTCCCAAAGATGTGATTCACCCCATCACACCAGCCCTTTGAGTTGGGTGCATTTCTCTGTAGTTAAACATTGTAAGAGCAGCAGAACGAGCAGTATTCTGGCTCTGTGGATTTTGCCTTAGGGACAGTGGTCTATTTTACATTTCCCTCCTTTTCTCATGTGGAACCAAATGAACCTGCACCATTTTGTCCCAGAATGAATCTCTTGTGTAATTTACCTGGAACCCAGTTGTCGAGGGAGGGTTCACTGGGCGGGGCATCCCCCACCCATTGCTCTGTGGTGACTCCCCTGGTCAGTCTGCATGTGGTCATGCCACAGCGCCCCCCTCTGGCCGGGAGGATTGCCCGCAGTCTCCCTGCACAAGCTGATTGTGAAGTGTCCTCCCCTGACTCAGTGTCTGTTTAACTGGTGGACCGCACTGTGAAAACCTCACCTGCTGTGTGTGTAGTGTGTGTGTGTGTAATGTGTGTGTGTGTGTGTAATGTGTATGCGTGTGTGTGTGTGTGTGTGTGTATGTGTAGTATGTGTACTGTGTGTGCGTAGCGTGTGTTTTCCTACGTGTGACCGGCTCACTTGCGCCCCCTGCAGGCTCGGGAGCAGATGGAGGAGCGGCTCCAGGACGTGATCGCCCTCTGCTCCCCGGACAGCTCGCTCCTATTGGCCGACGGCGTGCTGGGCTTCATCCAGCACCAGCTGCTGGAGCTGGCCAAGGACTGCCTGGACAAGTCCGGCCGAGGCCTGGTCACCTCACAGTACTTCCTGGAGATGCACGACAAACTGGACAAACTGCTACACGAGGTGTGTGTGTGTGTGTGTTTCTGTTTGGGGTAAAGGTGTGTGTGTGTGTGCTAGAGAGGTTTGCATTTCCTGTGACTTTGTACTTGACTTTGGTTTCTTCCTGTGCCCGCCCCCCCCCCCCCCCCCCCCCCCCATGCCGTTCTGACTGTATGCTGTGTGCTGTGCCTGCCCCCCACCCCCATCCAAACCACAGCAACCCATGTCCTCTGTCTATCGCACATGCAGCAGTTAGAGGGTCTGATAACAGAGCCTCAGGCTTTTGAGCAGGTAGCGGCCGGCTCTGCTGTAGCTCCAGAGAGACGTAGAGCTTTTACCTGCGGTGCATGCACACAGCAGGTTATTTTTACTTGCGCACTTCAGGTTCAATAGCCAACGCTTAAGGCTACAGTGACACAGCCCTGCCTGGGGTTTGAACCCGCAGCCTCTCTGTCCCAAGCCCAGTTCTGTATGCGACATGTGGACAACCCCTCGCCTCCCCCGCCCCCCCCCCCCCCCGCTGCGCTGGCGGTGTAAATGGGTCACCGGCCGTTGGGTGTGACCCAGCACATTGCACCGGGGCTGTTGGGTAACGAGGTTGCGACAGAGCGAATGTGGAAACGTGGGAAGTTGCTCCAGGGGCTTGCAGCACGGTACGCTCTGACCAATCGGAAGCTTTTCCCACGGCCGCGTTTGGGGTGGCAGAGTCAGACCCGGGATTTTCTTTCTGACCGGTCTCAGTGATGGGAAGAAGTGGGTTCTTTTTTCTTCTTCTTGTATTAATGAACAGAAGTGGTGCTTGGAGCACTTAAGTCAAAAGAAGTCAAAAAACTTGGGCAAGGAAATGCCGGTTGGTTTTGTGGATGATGACTTGTTCTCTGATTCTGATTGTGATCTCTCCCCCCCCCCCCCCCCCCCCCCTCCCCGCAGGCGTACGAGCGGTCCGAGAGCGAGGAAGTGAGCATCATCACGCAGCTCGTGAAGAAGATTCTCATCATCATTGCCCGGCCTGCGCGACTCCTCGAGTGTCTGGTGAGTAATGAGTCCCTACCGGGAGTCTGCGGTGAGTCAGAGTCGGGAGTCAGATTCAGGATTCACTAGTGTGAGTCACAGTCAGGAGTCAGAGTCAGGATTCACTAGTGTGAGTCACAGTCAAGAGTCAGAGTCAGGATTCACTGCTGGGGGTCCAGTGTGAGTCAGAGTCGGGAGTCAGAGTCAGGATTCGCTGCTGGGGGTCTAGTGTGAGTCAGAGTCAGGATTCACTGCTGGGGGTCCAGTGTGAGTCAGAGTCGGGAGTCAGAGTGATGATTCACCAGCCTTCTTGCGGGGCTCCTGTCTCTGGACAGACAGCTCTGTTGGTTTGAAACTATCAGGGATAACACAAGGAAGCTAAAAGCTTATTTCCACTGTGGTCCTTAAGGGGGGGGGGGCATGCATCCATCGGTCAACAATAAGCTCATATCATACCAGCATTACAATCTCAAAATGCATATCTGTCCCTCATCCCCCCTACCCCCCCCTCACAGGAATTTGACCCGGAAGAGTTCTACTTCCTCCTGGAGCAAGCAGAGGATCAGGCCAAACTGGGGGAGGGCATAAAGAAAGACATTCCCCGCTACATCATCGAGCAGCTCGGCCTGGTCCGGGACCCCGTGCAAGGTACCCACAGCGCCCTCTACTGCGCGTCCTGCAGGGCTGCACCTGCATCCACATACTCACCGACTCCTTGATCACGTGATCGGCCACAGTCGTTTACACGGTCTGACATGTTTTTCTCAGTGTGTCGGTAAGCAGTTGAATGACAGCTGAACACTGTTCTTGAGTTCCTGTATTGCTCCTTTCACCCTGGCCTAATTTATGAGAGGCCAGCGTCTGTGTAAACAGATAATTGGGGGTAATTGGTTAATTGAGCTGAGGGTAATTGGTGGAAATAAAAACATGCATTCACACCGGCCCTCCTGGAGCAGGTCAACATGACTAGGGACTGGAACTCTCTCAGTCAAACCAGGAAGGAACACTGAGGGAATCTTCAGTTATTACTGGTCTCTAAGGCAACGTCCTGATCTCTGACCGCTCTTAACGTTCTTTGCTCTTACGTAGATTTGAGTCTCAGATATTTCAGATAGCTACTAACTCTTTAGATGGCAGTAAAATTTGAAAACAATCCTGCAGGTACCCAAGAATTTTCAACAGACTGTATTTCTAACGAACAAAAGAGGCTTCGTCGAATGAGATAAGAAAATGGGTGCTCCTTTTAAAATGGTCCCCAGTCTGCAGGATGTATTTTCTGGCATCTGAAGGGTTAAGGTATGTCGGTAGGGGCGGTGGAGATGCAGCAGGGCGTGGTTCTGACCCGTTTGCCACTCTCGTTCTCACAGACATGGTCCAGTTGGAGGAGATGGCTCGGGAGGCCGATGACCTGGAGGTGAGTGAGCCACGCGTTTTTGGCGCTTTGTAAATGTAGTTTTCTGTGCAAAGCACTATTGTAGTTTAAGCTCAGTGTAAATGTGGTATTCTGTGTAAAGCACTGTTGTAGTTTTGTGTATACAGTGTTATTTCAGTGTGAAGGACTCTATGCTAACATTTTAACAAAATTATCAGATGTACTCCTAAATGATCCAGTCAGCTGACATCAGTATACAGGAGAAAAGCTACTAAAATGGGAGCACGGCAGAGCCCTCATGTGATCTCAGTCAGTGTGGATGAGGCTGCTTGGCGGGAGGTGAACCCACAGTGGGGCGTTTCTCTCTACCCTTTGTGGCAGAACAAGGCCGTGACTGCAGCCAGCTCGCCCTGCCGAAGGAAAGCCCAGGAGAGCGACTTCGAGACCATAAAGCTCATCAGCAACGGAGCCTATGGGTGAGAGGCAGGGGCGGGGTCTGGGGTGTTATTGGCCTATGGGTGAGAGACAGGGGCGGAGTCTGGGGTGTTATTGGCCTATGGGTGAGAGGCATGGGCGGAGTCTGTGGTGTTATTGGCCTATGGGTGTGAGACAGGGGCGGAGTCTGGGGCGTTATTGGCCTATGGGTGAGAGGCAGGGGCGGCGTCTGGGGTGTTATTAGCATATGGGTGAGAGGCAGGGGCGGAGTCTGTGGTGTTATTGGCCTATGGGTGGCCTATGTGCTACGCAGGCAGCCAATACTGGACCTGGACTTGTGTTTGGGAAGCGCGCTCATTTCGTGACTCATGAACGCGTAGACCTGGCCTAGTTCTGCAAAACACACCCTAATGAGTCATCATGCCTGTCTGTTACTGTTCACCTGTATAAAAAAATCTTTTAGATTTAAGTAAATAAAATCTCTTTGTCTCGCTGCATCCCATAATAATCACATGGCGCATGACTGACTAACATGGCTGCCAAGCCCTGGAGGAGGGAGGCAAACTGGGGATTTTTTTTTCTGTACAGAACACCCTGACCTTTGATATTTTATTGTACCTGAGTGGAGGTACTTGTGATGGTCTTTTATGACCCGTTCGTCTCTAACTCCTCCTTATCGGCAGCCTTTGGTGTTTGGCTGCAGGGTCTGTGTCAGAACTGTGTGATTTTTGGTCTTTGCGGTGGGGAGCTGCGGTGTGCAGTGCATTGTGGGAGCTGTAGTACTGTGCTCACTGTGCCTCCGGCCGCAGGGCGGTGTAGCTGGTGTGCAGTGCATTGTGGGAGCAGCTGCGGTGTGCAGTGCTGACTGTGCCTCTCGCCGCAGGGCGGTGTGCAGTGCATTGTGGGAGCTGCGGTGTGCAGTGCATTGTGGGAGCTGTAGTACTGTGCTCACTGTGCCTCTCGCCGCAGGGCGGTGTGCAGTGCATTGTGGGAGCTGCGGTGTGCAGTGCATTGTGGGAGCTGTAGTTCTGTGCTGACTGTGCCTCTGGCCGCAGGGCGGTGTACCTGGTGAGACACTGCCAGACCCGGCAGCGCTTCGCCATGAAGAAGATCAACCGGCAGAACCTGGTGCTGCGGAACCAGATCCAGCAGGCCTTCGTCGAGCGC